>NC_051177.1:144387034-144564533 GCF_013339695.2 Rhipicephalus sanguineus | reverse complement strand
TGATTAAACAACAAAAAATTTTGTTCATAACGTCGTTGATTGATGAAATAAACCAACGAAAGACGCCAGATGCTTTGTAAAAGCAAAACGGAAGAACGCCAGATGTTTCTAAAGCAAGAGGAAAAGACGCCAGCTGCTTAACGAAAGACGCCAGATGTTTTCTAAAGCAATGGTTTTCTAAACAATGAAAATTCACAGCGTACATGTAAAATTAAAGTGAGCTGCAAGTCGTCATAACTCATCGAACCTTTAGTATAAACGCGCCCGATCTCACGTCGGTGATGATGTACTGGGCAGAATTCACGGAAGATTCACGGTTTACCGATGAACCTCCGCAGCTTCGCCCACTCATCATCATTCACTCCGTGGATATGCTGTGATTTTTACCACGCGCGAGAGGTGGTTCAGCACCCATTCAAACCTGACAGACGTCCGGTTTGCGACCCCGCACCGAGAGAAAGGGTTTGGAATGTTCGCATGCCCCTAAAATTAAGCGCCGAAACGCGCCATCTTTTAACTCGAGAAGCACAGAATCGTTGACGTGCCCCTGCATATCTGCCAGGCTAAAGGCCTGAACACACGTACGCGTTGCAGGGCGTCAGCGCGTGACTTTTTGACGCGGCGTCGCGCCCTCTCCCTATGGGGAGAGAGGGCGCGCGGCTACGCGAAGCTGCGCGCCCTCTCTCTCCATAGAGAGAGGGCGCGGCGCCGCGTCCAGAAGTCACGCGCTGACGCACTGCAACGCTTACGTTTGTTCAGACCTTAATGCCAAGGAAGAAGCGCTCTGTCTTGTCGTCCTGTTCCTTTTTTCTGCTTGCGGAACACGTGAATAGTTCTGTGTGTTGTTGTCAAACGAATATGCGTTCATTCTACGGTGCTCACCTTCAGAGCACATTCTTCTTCTTCGCGTTGGTACTATTATTATTATTATTATTATTATTATTATTATTATTATTATTATTATTATTATTATTATTATTATTATTATTATTATTATTATTATTATTATTATTATTATTAAAATTATTATTTTTATTATATGCAAACATATTACATGCAAAGGACGAAGGGAAGCACCAAGCGGACTACCAGAGGTGAATAATGCGCATCTATTTACTGGTGCAAGCTGATGGGGCAGCCACGGTTTCTCATGCCGCACTTAAAACTCGACAGAAGTAGCGCGTCCAAATTTGCACGGCAGGGACTGGAAGAGGCAGCGACACCGTACACATGCAAGGCGCAGATTTCACATGATCTTCCGAATTTGTTTTCGACACGCATACCACTCCTATTTACTGCTTTAATCTTACTCACTGAAAATGAAGACAGTTCATTGAAAGTTCGCTGATCGGCGGTAGGAATCATTCGAGGAATAGGAGCAATAAACGTTTACTGGACGATACGGTATGGCGGTGCTGGCCCCGCTTCTACTCTCGGTGGGAGATCTCCTCAATCCGGGAACCCTCTGGCCTTCGCTGCCTCCTTGGCCCTGGCGACGAGACGTAGTTGTTGGTCAAGATCCTCTGACGCGAGTGTTTCGAGAAGGCCTTAGCTAGCTAAGTATTTTTTTTTGGATTGTAAGTGCGGGTGCATTGCAAAGCATGCGACGCAGAGGTGCAGATTTCATACGACGACAAAGAAGAAGAAAACGCCGTGTCCCCGAGTCGACCAGACGCCTTTCGCTTTCTTCGACAAGTGCTCCAGGTAAGTCGCATATATTGAGTACCATGCGCTCACGGGTTTCAAAGATAATTGCAAAAGACTACGTTTAGTATGGATACGTGGTGGCAAGTGGTTATTATTAAATGACACGCGCATATACTTAGGGCATAAGGGTTTCATTGCAATCTCCGTGCTTTCTCTCCTTCCAACGATGGGTATATCGTTACTGCGGTCAGATTTAGAGAAAAGCTCTTGCAATGTCTGATCTGCAGCCTGATCTGACTTGACCGAAATTGGCACAGGAGGACATGGTGTGTATATGACAAACACGATTCGCAGGTCATGACATCAATAACGCGACTTCCCTGTAGTGTATGTCATAACAACCTTTCCGCCAGTCACGCGTGCCACATACCCGCATACCACGGTCCGTGGTATGCGGGAATATGCCACACGTGCGGTGGAGCCGCCGCTTCGGTACCGACATGGGCGGCTTCATTTTGGTGGGAGCGAAATGCAAAAGAGCAGGGGGAGCTCCGCACTATTGGCCGCGAGATCGAGCGGAGTCGCCGCCTAGTGGCTTCTGGCTGAACCGCGCCTAGTGTGGATTGCTCCGTGCGTCGTCTGCTAGCCCCGTGTGTTTGCATGTGCGCGTACGTCATGCGGATCCTCAAAAGGCGGTTTGTTCCGTTGCGTTAGTGCAACTTAAACCGCTCGTACGTATGCCTAATGCGATGTAGAGAAGCATTTGGCCTTGATCGGCTGTATATGTACTGTAATAAGATCAGAGAGTGCACTTGTCGATAGTGCTGTGTGTGGTCGTCGTACCCTCCGTTCACGAGAGTCAGTGTAGGTGCCGCTGTTCAAGCGCATTGCAATGTGCACTTGGCGTAGCCCTAAAGATGAAATCTCATGTGAATATAGCCTTTTAGCGGCGCGGTGGTAAAAAAAGGCTTTGTGCGTTGTGGTTAAGCGTGGTTTATACGTTATGCGTCGAGCTTTAGTTGTGTACGGTCTTGGTCTCACTAGAAAGAAATATTTCTGTTGAGTCACGTCTGACACTTCGGTACTTAAATTGTCCCCTAAAAAGAACAGAAAATGAAATGACACGGAAATCGCAAAACTGAGTTGCCTTGCGCAATTTTAACTTGTGGCAAAATTTATACAAAAACACCCGTGTACTTAGATTAAGGTGTGCGTTAATGAGCGCTGATGGTCAAAATAATCCAAACGGCGTAGTTTACATTTATGTCGTAGTAATTTCACGCGAAGCCACATCTTTTTTTTCTTTACATTATCTTGAGCGTTTGTGTTGCGTTGTTTGGATTGACAGAAGGCAGCGGACATTATTCGTATGAAAAAGCGTACTTTGGTCCCGTGAAATAACCGGGCCTTTGTTCCATTGCTGTCGTGCAAGTAATCAATCGAAGAAATTTCCGTGCTGTACAGTTACCTTTGTGTACCGTTACTGGAATAAAAACAAGCGTGTGCGTGTTAAACGTCTCCGTAGCGCTAAAGCGCTGTCAGCCACGTAGCTTTCCTCAGTAAACCTATAAACTGTCCTACATTTCATGGAGAACTGAATAAGAAATGCGAATGAATATTTGAGCACGCAGTGCACAAAGTCCTATTTCAACTCATCGTGCAGGAATACGGGCTTTCTTTTTGTTGAGGGGCATCCAAATGAACAAGAAGTAAATAGTTATTTCAGTCGCGCGATACAGCAGTGCGTAGTAGGTGGAACACAAGCTAAACATGTACAAATAAAACGAGAAAACGTCACCCATTGCGAAAACGCCGACTGTCGCCGAAGGCGAGCAACCCGTTCGTTGGCAGAATGCGCTTCTCTCACAAGTAATTGTAACGTTCGGCGCGCTTCGTGCATTAATTCGGGAATGAAGAGCGCACATATTAGCACAAAGCTGCAGTCAACGCATTTGTTTGCCGGAAATCAAGTCACATCGCTCACAACGAAGCGCTGTTGTGCACGTTTGTATACGCGCCAACAACCGCCTATCCACACTAGCGCGGCGACGGTGCTGCCACCTGTAGCCCGATCTCGCGGCGAATAGTGGTGCGAAAACCGAGGAAACAGCGGAGCTTGGTGACCTGTCCTAGCATGTCTGGAGCCTCCAACTCGTCTCCTTCCTCCACTCGCCTTCGCTAAACTATACTATACCCTGCTTCCTCTTCGTTCTCCTCACTCTCACTTTCCCATTCCACCTCTTGCTAAACTATACATAGATGGTTCCGGTATGCTTTACCCTCTCCCCTCCTCCTTTTCCTCCGTCTCACCCTCACTTCATAATTTTACCCTTTTATATACTATACTACACCCAGCCACTCCACCAGTCTGTCGCGAGATAAAATGACAAACAGGGAACTCAAAGCGTACGGCTGTTTACTTTCGGCCGCAGCAGCTACCAACTTGCTTGTTCTCCTCTTCCGCCGCAACTAGAGCGTAGCAATACTATTCTACATGGCTGTGCTTGCCCTCTCTCTCCTCCTTTTCCTCCTCGCCGTCACATCACTTCTCTCACTCACTTCCCATCCCCGCTCATTTATTTGCTAAGTACACATAGATATGCTTTACCCTCTTGTCGCCTCTTTTCCTCACCCGTAAATCACTCCTACTCGCCCTCACTTTCCCACCCCTTGATATATTATACTATACGTGGGCATGCTTTCCTTTCCTCTTTTCCTTCTTCCTTGCCCTCCGCCTCACCTTCACTTCCCTCTCCCACTTACTTGCTATACTATACTATGCTTTACTCTGAATTTACTCTCCTCCACCTCCCCTACCGTTGCACTCATTCAAAAATTTTACCTACTACGCCGTTTCTTTGGAATACAATGAAATACGAATTTCATTGTACTCGGCTGTATTTGGGCCGTTCAGCATGCAAGATGCCATGGCAGCCTGTTAAGCTTATATTATGGCGAAATCCAAATGCACATGCGACTTTTTATTCATTTAAACTGGATTTACTAGACAAGAGGAGGCGGGGCCGTAAGCTCCGTGACGCCACAAAAAGCCTGTATGCTAACTTCAAAGAAGCCTTTCCGCGAGTAACTTGTTTTTTTAACAAATCTGGTTTACGTACCATCCTTTTGCTTACGGCAACAGTGACTTTTAGGCTGTTGTAGTATAGTGCGATATCTATAATACCGCGATGTAACGAATATATTAAATCCTTGGTTAGGACGAACAAACTTAAACATGAAAAAAAATGCATCGACGCTGCTAGAGAACAACAGATACATACTTATAAAAACTTACAGATAACGAATGTGTCATTTTGTTAGTGCGGCTTCATTATAAGCAAATTTGAATCATTGCGTGTGATGCTCAGCTTCAGTGCCCCTTAATGGCATAACGAACGTGCGTGAAAGGTCGTTTACAAATTAACGCACATCATCATCAATTACTTAATGGGTAAAGTGTTCTGTACAGGGCACTCTGCGGAAACGAGTTTCCAAACACCAGTTGTAACTTTACGAGTCATCGTTCCTCGGCATGTGCAGGATCGCACCAACAGCCGGACTCTCCCGGCAGACAAACTCCACGAAGGCACAAGCAGGAAGGTGTCCCGTCGCAACCAGATCGTTCTGCGCCTCCGGCCCCCGTAACCTCCTCCACCTCTACCACGACGTCGCCTTCAGAGGTAGCAGCGCAAGCGGGCAAGCCGTCTGACGCTTCTGGGCCGACCAACATGGAAGACACCGCGAAAAAGTGAGGCACAGCTACTTTATACATTAAAGGGGCCATGAAACACTTTTTCAGCACGGTCAGAAAACGCTGCCGATCGGTCTTTAATGCTCTTGAGAACACGCGAGCCAAACACTATAGCGCAGCACGCGGCCTGGAATTTCCATTGAACTTTCAAAGTGTCTTATAAATTGTTGACTCTTCCCTGCACAAATGATGCCATAAACCCAAATGACCGCGCCATAAACAAAACGTCCTCGGCCATTGGCTGATTTGGGCGTCGTGAGCTGCATCGTTACTGCGGCCCCCGCGGCATGCCGTCACGTACCCGAGCGTGCGCTCGCGATCACACTGAAAATAAGGCACGCGTTCGAAGAAAAAGAATAGTGCTCTAGGTCATGGCGCGCGCCGACGAAGACTCATCTTGCCCCTTGTCATCCCCATCCCCGTGTAGCTTTCAGCGTACTCGCTGGTACGAAAGGAGAGAGAAAGCGCTTAGAGTGTGCGACAAACACATGCAACTCCGCTTGTGCTTGACGGAACATTCGTTCCACAAGGATACGCGCAACAATCGTCATCGCTGTGCGTGGCACAATCATGGGCAGACGGAAGCAATTTTGGCAAAGCCGCATGGCTAGTGCATTATAGTCTCCATAGCAGCCTTGTCGATGGGCCTTCGCCTCTCGGACAGAGAAAAAAAATTAGACTGACGGATGATTTCGAAAATGTCCGCTCACTGGCGACACTAATGACATTGTAGAAACTTTGAGGGCAGAGAGGTCACTATATACTGTGTACATCAGCGACAATTCGTGGGCAGTGGCGTAGCCAGGGGGGGGAGGGCGGAGGCCACACCGGGCCCATGCCCCCCCCTCCCCCCCCCCGAAATTTTTTCTGCCATGTGTTAGGGAGCACGAAATGGCACTCGACCACATTTTACCTGCCCACACCCGACGTCCGATCAAGGGCGTGCCCCCCCCCTCCCCCCGAAAAAAATTTCTGCCTACGCTCTGTTCGTGGGTTGTCCGTCGGGAAGGGTGAGTCGTCATCGTGAAAAACAGGCTATCTGGCAGTTCCGGCGGGTGACACTGGGAGGCGCGGAGCGGGCGAACAGCGCGCCGAACAGATGTTGCGGGCAGCATTGATGCTACACTTCGAGGCCCTTGTGGCCACGAGCATCGGTGACACCAGCGGTCGCTACACAGAAAATGGCCCAGTGAGGACGGTGCGGGGCTCGGCGATGGCTCGTGTGGGCAGTCGTCGCAAGCGGTGCGTGATCGGCGTAGGCGTGAGCGCCGGTGAGAGCTTGACGCTGACTGCGGCGGTGCGGGCGTGAGCACAAAGGCCAATGGTCGCTGGAACGCCATGCCGGAAAAAAGGCTGTCCAACGCGCACTGCGACTTCCGAAGGACAGTAGAGGAGGCGGTGGGCAGGTGCGTAGAATAGAGATCGGTTGGTAGCACGAGCGTGTGGTGTACATGGATGGCACCGACGCTGGTACATCTCTGTCGCGTGCCGAAGGAAAAGGCCGTGGACTTGAGCGGTACTGATGAAAACCACAGCGTCGTTGAACGTCATGTGGAGAGCGCTGAGCGGTTTCAACATTGGCGCTGTCCCCAGAGGTGTTCGGAAGCAAGTCGTGGTTCGCAGGAGGCTCGAGCTGTGCCAGGTAATGGGACGGTGCGTATGTGGATACGGGACCACCTAGGGCAGCTGGCACAGGAGACCTTTTGCGGAGGGTGGCATGCTGATCGTCTGCATGCGTGGTCAGCGTGTCAAAAGCGTGCGGCTCGACCACCGGCAGAGTTGGTGCGCTGTTGGCAGTCATTTGCGGCTTGGTGGCAAACTCGCCGCTTGTGCATGAGGTGTCAGTAGGCTCACTTCGGGCGCTGTCTGCGATTTCCGCGAACACGCGAGACATGCCACATAGTTTGATATCGTACGCGGGGCCAGCAGGCATGGATCTCGTCAGGCTCATCGAGGTCTCGAGAGACATCGACTCCTCATCCAAAGGCTGGACGTCGGATGACGTATGCTGCGATGCGCCAGGTGAGTCGGCGGCCGAAGAAAGTTTGCCCACCTCGTCGTGGCAGCAGGGCGCCGGAAGCGTAACGCTCGAGGACCACTGAGAGGTGGGATGCGTCAAAGCTGAGGCCTGCAGGGACGTCAAAAGCCGTGCATTTCATCGTAGCACTGGAAAACTGAAGCACAGCGTCCCTTAGCTCATCACATGGGCGCGGGCGTAATGAGAAGTAGGTTAAGCGGCGTTTGAGGTCACGCGGGAGATGGTACTCCAAGACCTCGAACATGAACTCCTGGGGCCAAATGTTGTTGAGCTCCAAAGCCGCCTCGAATTCCGCGGACCGTGACTCGACGTGGGAAGACCGGAACGAAGGCAGCGGCGGGTCAAATTGTGGCTGCCAGTCTTGAGCAGACTGGAACATGGCTGCGAAGCTCGGTGGCAGCGGTGCAGCCAATCGCTTGTCCTTGTGTCCGTGGTCACTAAATGTTGCGACGTGACGGTGTCTACCGTAGACGTACCGTAGTCGCTCATTTATTGGCGAGAAAGGCGGACGGCCAAATAAGAAGGCGAGAGGCCAAAGAGGAGCGTTGGCCGTGCCGTCCAGCCAGCCAAAGTCCCAGAATGTTCTGACTACCTCGTGGCTGGTGCATCACGAGCCACTGGGCTCTCTTCCTTTGCGCGGCAGCTGGCCAAGACCGGCATGGTGCTACAATTTCATGTTCAAGACGCCCCACCGTAACGGTGTATTGAAGATACCCTCTGTACAGCGATATTCCTCCAATATTTTTGCATTGCTATTGAGGGACCATGGTATAACTTAATCGCGAGCCTCCGAATAGTCAACTCCTTCGAGGTAGCACGGCTCAGCGTGGGAGAGCGGAGCCCGTTATTTATCGTGTCACGCCACTGCGTCACCAAATGCCAATCTGTGCCACTGAGCCTCTTTTTGCAGAGGATTTTTTTATGGTCATGCGCTGCGCAGTCACATACAGGTCAGCCAAGAGTAGCTGCGACAAGCACGCTCGCCATCGAAACGCTATAAGACGATCTTAAATTGCGCGAAAAGATCAGGACAGAAGCAAGAAAACACAGAGAACAACGCGAGCGCGGAACTAACCACTTTCATTAAGGTTTTCTTTGACGGTTGTTTACTTGCGGTGCGTTGCAAGCAGTCCACTCCGTCCCCGATGGCACGTTCACGTTGCTCTTCCGGAACTCGTTGCCATATATACTCGTCTCACCACGGCGAGAAGCTCGGAGCGTCTGGGTGCCGGCTCGAAAGAAAACTTCGGCCCTTTTTCCAAATACCCTGTACGTCCTAGGGCAGAAGGGCGTTTTCGACAACGGTCACCGCGCCGGACGTCCTTTGCTTGCTCTTCTGAGGAAGAGCCCCTCTCGCACGTTGCCACAGGAATTCAGCGGCGCTTGCAGATACCTTTCTCTAACCGGCGAGACGATCATCCACCACGAGCACGTTCTGGTCGCTTTGGACAATCACCCTTAGCCAGTCGGAGTAAAGTCTTACGTTCCTGCAGCACTCTGACTTCAATATCTTTGTTATTCTTCGGACGTGGCCCGGACGGAACCTCTCTGTGTTTTCTTGCTTGTGTCCTGGTCTTTTCGTGCGGTTTAAGCAGTGAACCAACTAGCCCGTCAAAACGTACTACTGAAACGCTATAAGAAAACTCGTATTCTGTGGGTTATACAGATGACGCACGGCCAAGAGTGAAGCGCATTGAAGTAAACCCCTTTTGTTTCTTATGAGAAACGGCCCTTTGACCCTTTTCAGAAAGAACTTGCGTCGATGACACAAGGCACCGCAATCTGTAGGTGACTCTTTAGGTGGTTCGTAGCCTGTGTGGTTAGCTCCGGTTTCTCAGAGGAGCGCGGAAAAAATGGCGCTTGAGCAGGTGAGAAGACATTTCTTAAACACCACGCAGTTTGTTTAGGCTTTTGTTGACGGCGCCGATTGCGCAGACTCCAGTGCATGATACTATCGTCAAAGCAAATGACACTGCCAGAATTCAGCACGGTGGCGCTAACGACATGATGCGGGCGCTGGCGAGTATATGCCACTGTTCAGCAAATCGCATAACTGCATTACTGGCCTGTTGCATCGGAGTAACGACGGTGACGCCATCTCGATAGTGTATTTTTGGCGGGATCACGCGTATTTAAAGAGGATTATGGCAGCACCCACGGAGCCTTCGTCGAAAGGGTTCTTTCATCACGTGACATGTGTGTATAGTGCACGCGCACGTGTCTGTGTGCGACTCGTGCCGCTCACTGACGTTGCGGCGTGAGCCCTGCTACTCGGCAAGAGCAAACGTGGTGGGCGGACCCTGTCCTTGCCGTGGGCGTCGGTCAATTTAAACTGACTGACACACGAATTCGGATTCAAACTCGTTCAATCTGAGAAGGCCCCAGTTGAACTCGGGACTGTCATAGTGCCGGTGTGACTGCCAAGCGTTTCACTCGGCGGAAGCTAAATAGCAGCTTCATTGCATATAAGAAAAGACTATGACCTTATTTTTAGGTCAGTCGGTCCCATGCCGCCAATTTCTTACAGGGTGGGTGCCTTCCCAAGCGACTATGTACTTCGTTCTGCCGAGCGCCAGGCCGGAAGTGCTCTTGCACCTATTTTACCTGTAGGTACCCGGCGGCAGCAATTCTTTGCCTCCCACAGCAGCGGCAGATGCTCGACTACTTATTCCCATGCATTAAAGAAAAAAAATTCAAGGCTGTGGTGGGTTAAGGTGCGCCTAGGGCCCTTTCAGAATCTTATGGGGCCACCTTTCGAGATGAATACCCAAGAACAACCGAGCGCCAGGTCGGTGTACTCCTCTTTCCATTAGAAAAAAAAAACCGCTGGTCTTCCGGTCGGCACTGGGAATCGAACCCGGTACCTCCCGCATTGGAAGCGGATACTCAGCCATGTAGCCACCGCTGCGGTATAAATTTGGTCAGCTAGCACTAGTTGTGCAAGGCTAGAGCCACCAGCGGAGCTTGTGATCACCTAGCTTTTTCTAGCTTTTTACGTGGCTCAACGTCTACTCAGTCTGCTCGTCTGCTTCGGAGTGAAGACAGAGTCAGCTCGGTCTCAGTTTTGATGGAATTAATTACCGTGGTCTTATTTAGTGAGGACTTAATCGAGTTGTCGAATAGTTCTGCATCACATGGTATGGTTCGAATAGGCGACCATAATTAACACATGCTTAATTAGCAATGCCTTAATTAATTGAAACTAAATAGCATAGTCTTATTCAGCGTTATTCGAATACTATTGTCTTATTTACATATGTTCTAATTAGTTTGTTTTTAATTAGCTTGCTCATACTTAGCGTCGCCTTAATTAGTTTGGTCTTAATTAGTCAGGCCTCAGCTTGACACGGCTAAATTAGCATGTTCTAGCAAGACATGGCGTAATTAGCTCGGTCTTAGCATGACGGCTTAATTAGCTCGGTCATAGCATGTCCTCACTTAATTATCTAGGTCTACCGCTTAGGTAATTAGCTAATCAGTTGGGCGCACTTGCTCGGTGAGCGAGCAGACGATGAAGAGGGGACGAAGAGGGTGCCGACAGAGCAATGCGTTAGCAGGTAGAGGCCGACCATGATTATACACGTGGCCTCGGCGATTGGCTCCGGCCGCACGCTGTTGAAAGGCGCTCGGCTGGAGTAGGCCACATAATTAGTAATGTGGCCTTGTAGGCCACATTACTAATTATTGTAAAGGATATTTAGTGCAGACATTGAACGCTTGAAAATGAATTTAATCAACCCGTCCCTCTTCAAAATATCATTAGTTGTAATTTCGGACACTTTTCTTCCATGGGTGCTCTTCTGCACTCAGTGGAACGACAAACAAATGAAAGAACATGCCGCTGGTTTGAAGACACCACCCAACTTTGTGGACCACCCTTGACATGACGCCGCGTTCCATCGTAACCAATGGAACACAGCGCGCGCTGAGGGCTGGATTTGACCTTTCCGCACTATTACTTGGTTCAAAAGGTGGTGTCGCCAGTGCTCGGAAAGATTCCGAGTGTCGCTAAACTCGGGCCATCCTGCATAGCACTCCAGGTGGATGTTTTGATCAGCGGTACATGACAGCACGAAAAAATATGCAATTCTTGTTTGCACTTTTTGGCTTGAGCACCAGTGTATTTTTGGAACTAGATGCTGTCCTGGCCCAGGCCTGTACTGACTCAGATCGAAAATTCCTTTCTCGCCGTTGCTGAAGCCCTTGTATATTACCAAAAAAAGCATGATTGATCCCTCCGTCATAGGAATCGGTATAACACGAAAGTTAAACGTGTCCTTACAAAAGTAGTTGAATATTTACTCTACATTGATATAAGAAAGCTTGCTCAATGTTCACTGGTGTTAGGCAGCTATAGCACCGTTTAACGTGGATGCACCCAAGTTGAGGCTAGGTGACACATCTCCATCCCGACGACTAACGTCCATGATCAACGATTAGACAAACCTTTGTGGTAGCTGTAGTAGTTAACGGTGAGAGCGTAATCAGAAAAATCACAGCATATCCACGGAGTGAATGATGATGAGTGGGCGAAGCTGCGGAGGTTCATCGGTAAACCGTGAATCTTCCGTGAATTCTGCCCAGTACATCATCACCGACGTGAGATCGGGCGCGTTTATACTAAAGGTTCGATGAGTTATGACGACTTGCAGCTCACTTTAATTTTACATGTACGCTGTGAATTTTCATTGTTTAGAAAACCATTGCTTTAGAAAACATCTGGCGTCTTTCGTTAAGCAGCTGGCGTCTTTTCGTTTTGCTTTAGAAACATCCGGCGTCCTTTCGTTTTGCTTTTAGAAAACATCTGGCGTCTTTCGTTGGTTTATTTCATCAATCAACGGCGTTTTGAACAAAAGTTTTATTGTTTAATCACGCACAGGAGAAATCTCACCAGGCACTACCTTGGAGGTAAACAATGGCTGCTAATGGGAATGAGAGACAGAAGAAGTCGGCTTTTAGCTAACACTTACACTTCTACTAGCGTTTCCTACTGAAACATGCCAATAGCTGCTAATGGGGAATGAGAGACAGAAGAATTCGGCTTTTAGTTAACGCGCACGCTGCGAATTTTTTATTGTTCAACAACGCACAGGAAAAATCTCCCACCGACACCACCTTGGAGGTCAAGATCTGGTACTAGCGTTACGACTGGTTACGCACTACTACGACTACGAGGGACGAACGGGTGCCGCCTTAGGGAGCTTCGCCCCTAAAAGCGGTGTGACTAAGGTCGCCATTCCGCCATTCCGCCATCAACTAAGGTCGCCATTCCGCGGTATGTTAAAGAGTAAACAGAACACCACAGCCGGACTGTAATAGAGGGAAACGCAACACGCGTCGTGTCTCTTCTCCAGCCCAACCGCAATTTTTCTCGCGGCGAGCGTGAGCGGGGAACACGGTGTTACAGAGGCAGGCGGGCGTCGCAGAGCTATTTTTAATATGGATGAATGCTATGAGCGAGGCCGAGGCTTGGGCTAAGGTCGACATCTCGCGGTGTGTTAAGGCACTGACAAAAGTGCACTTCTGCTATTGGAAACGCGCCGAATGGGAAGGACGCGTAGCAACGACGCGTTGCAGGAGCTAATCGCGAAGGCCACAGTGGTGATGCATTACTTCACTTTACCGCTCCCAGACGGCGACACCACCCGTTATGATATCAAATATTGAGCGCAAATAAACGACGCAGGACGAAGAAGTTTACTTGCACTAAAAGTTTTATATCATACTGTGATACAACTAGCGAACCTAGCTATCCTGACACCACCTTGCCGACCAAGAGCGCTGTTAAAGTATGAGATCTAAAAGGCGCGTTTGTAAAGCACCCAGAGTGTGTGGCGGTGGTGCTGTGGATAGCATGCCCTCCATCTGTTGACGCGGACCGACAGGTCGTGGGTTGGACTCCCGTTCATGGAAATGTTTTTTCCTTGAGTTCTTATTTGCCATCTGATCGTGTGCATTTTTTCGGAGTCATTTCCGTGACGAAAATAAGTCACTGAAATCTTGGTGTACCCCGGCAAAAAATACTGTCGTGTTAAAATTGGCTGCAAAGAAACGAAAGCTGGCCGCACCTAATTACACGTAACCACACCCTCTTTTCTTTTTGCACGAAGAACTTCCAGTACGGCATTGTCACCCGTTGCTGGAGTGACATCGTCCGAGGATGTGCAACTACAGCGCCCGCTGCAGCTGCGAGAGCCGCAGTCGAAGAGCCCATCTACAACGACCGTGCCAGACTGCCTCAACCAGACGCCGCCAATAAAGACGCGAACCGAGACGCCGGCCAAGTCACCGCACACCGGCGAAGAGCCGGCTTCGCTTCGAGAAGCGAAAAGGTCCGTTCCCGTCAGTGGGAGTGAAGTCTCGATACCGAAGAACGAAGTCCACCGCACAACCGCTCCAGCCACGAAGGAGGAGGATGAGCTCAAGAAGAAGCGGGACTCCCTGTGCGGGGCTCCTAGGCGTCTACCCGGACTTCTTGCAGAAGTATCGCACGCCACGCGTCGCTCTCGTCGTCTTCTGCCTGGTTTCGTTCACGCGCACTTTCTCCATGAACGGCGTCATGATGGTGGTGCGGCCGACGCTCGAACGGCGCTACCAGCTGATGAGCTACGAGAGCGGCATGATCCTCAGCAGCAACGACGTGGCCAGCTGCCTGACCATGCTGCCCGTGGCCTTCCTGGCCACGCACCGCAACAAGCCGCGTTTCATCGGCTACGGCGTCGCCACGCTGGGACTGGGCAACCTGATCGTGGCCGCTGTCCACTTCCTCTCGCCGGCTTATGAGCTGTCGCAGGCCGAGACCGACTTGTGCCCGATGGCTGATGCCGTATCGTCGTGCACGAGGTCCGGAAGCATAAGGTGCGCAGCACTAAGAATTTTTAACTAAGACGAAAAGTCACAGTTTCGCTGCGAGGGCAAAATGAATGCGATGGCAACAAATTCGAATGTTACACCCTTTAGGATTAACCCCTTTAGCCCTTAAGGGCCGAATTTTTCGTGACATGCACTCTAAAAATCTGTAATTTTTTATTGCTGAATTAATTCCTTCAGACGATTCTATTTCAGAAAAAACTGTTTAAAATTTTTTTTTGCGTGACCGTTAAGTGAGAGAGAACAACTTTATGAAATGCCTGCAGAGATGATGAGGCTCCCTCCACGCAGGGAGGACGAGCTTTCATCGCGACGCGGCCATTACGTCAATCTCGTGCATTGTGCTCTTCGAGGCATTGCTCCCGAGCTACTTCCGCGGGTCCGAGAGGGCCGCGGCCTGGCCCGAGAGGGCCGCGGCCGGTCCGAGAGGGCCGCGGCCAGGTCCGAGAGAGCGCCGCGGCCCTCTCGGACCATTTTTCTACAAAAAAAATAATTTTCGTTGTTACATACACATGGTTCATTCGTGAGTAACATCAAGCAAAATCCTAAAAGAACACCCCCCCCCCCTTATACCATTTATTATAAACAAAAATTATGCGTTGTAATTAACGTAGCTCGCAGACATGCAAACATACACTTGAGGAATAGACCACATCGGAAGGATCGCCGCTCGACTCACTAGCAGCAGTGCAACCGGCGCGCACTTCCATAGCATAAGCGTTTCGAACTGCGTGAGTAAGCGCACGGAAGAAAACTGTATGGTTGTACGCCCGTCCGGAAAGCAAAACGGGTGAAAAAGCTGTAGTAATCCTTCGTCTTATCGCCAGCGAGAAGGAGCAAATTTTTTCGAGTCGCCAAAACAGAAAACGCAACCACGGCGGCATCGTTTGTGTAATTTAGCTCCGCACGAAAACAGACGTAATCGCGCCCCGGGGATCAATAAACGAGAGAGTAACAAGCGGCCACCCTTTGAGAGATTAGAATCCAGACAGCCACCAGCTTTGCGGGCGCGAGAAGTGATAACCACTAGAGCACTGCACGGGCCGTGACTCCCGGCCCGGGCCCGGCCCGAGCCCGGCACTCATTGAAGTTTACCCGCCCGAATCCGGTCCGGTGACTCAAAAGCGAGACCCGGGCCGGCCCGAACCCGAGAAAAAATTTCACCTACCCGGCCCGGCCTGGCCCGACCGCAGATCGGGCCCGTCACAGGCCCGAGCCAGTAATCTAGCTGGTGTGGCCCGAACATGGAATCGGCAGCAAGGCGTTTTAAGTATAAAATATCTATGTTTTGTTGGCGCATGCTATACGCAAACAAGTATGCTTTAATCTACGGTAATTCCTTGTACAAACGGGCCTCATTGTAGTAACAGTTGACCGGGCATACTGGGTACGATGGATGGTTATTGGGTAGCGTTATACTGTGTATGATTGGTCTACAAATATAATGGGAATCATCAAGAGCGTTTCGTAACAGATAGTGCAGCAAGAAAAATGATTTGCCGCATGAGTTCAGTTTCAAAAGGGAGCACCAACTAAGAACTGTCACAGTTGTTACTTCTTTGTGTTTGAGCCGCGCGTTCCTTTAGCAAACGCGTCCGCTGCAGCGAGCGAGGTGACCTTCGTGCACTGTGTAACGTCAACGTAAACTTGCGGTGAAAGCACAAGACGTACAAACCACCCCCATCACGAGATAAGCGCGCTACCGGGCGACCACGCCCTCTATAGGGCTAAGTACAGGTGGGGGTGCGTACGCATCGCAGCGAGCGGGGCGACGACTTTTAAGGCGCGCCCTTCGCGCCCTTCGTGCCATCTCGCTGGTCATAACGAAAACAAGTGCCTGCGAGCTCTGCGCACCGCCAGCGGTAAATGGTTATACAAATAGCTCGCCGTTAGTATGCTGAAGAACGTAAGCTTTGCGGCCGAGTCGTTTCGCGCCGCGCGTTGAGGAGCTAGGGGTCGTGGGCTTGATTCCCGGCGACGAAGCTTATTCTTGTAGTTTATTCTTTGTCATCTGTTCGTGTACATTGTACAACGCCATGTCCGTGACAGAAATACGTCAGTAAAGTCTTGGTGGATCCCGGCATAAACACTTTCATGTTAAAAAACGCCAGGCCTGCGCGGAAATCGCAGCACAGTCACAGCGAAAGCTTGAAGAACAGCATTTCTAGAGCTCGTTGTAAACTCTCTTGGTGCTACTAATAGAGGTAAACTAGCAAGGTACCCGCTACGTCATAAATCACATTATTTGTGAAGTTGGGAAGCACCTACAACGCCATTATTCATCATTCTGCGCAGAAACGAGGTACCAGCTACACATCTGTAAGCCATTATGTGCACTTTTTTGACGTGACGACTGATGAAGATGAAGAAGTGTGGCTCAGCCCTTTGTAAAGTGTTGGAAGCTTTCAACGGCTCACCAGTTACATAATTCGCATTGTGTGATTGCCGGTCGCTATTTCGCTCTCCCACCATGCAATATACCATACGTTTACGTGAGAAAGAGAGAGAGAGAGAGGGGAGGGGGGAAGAAATTTATTGAGACCCTGATGTAATGGATCATGCGCTTATGGGCTTCCTTGGCAACCAATACAAGTGCTCTTGCGAGGAACCCACTACGCTATACATCATTGTAATTTTTGAGAAGTAGGGAAGCAGGCACTATGCCATTTTTCGTCATTCTACGGAAAGCCGTGGTGTCTGCTAAATGCATGTAAGGCATTATGCGCACTTTGTTGATGCTGTGCCTGATGACGATGAAGAATTATGGCGGAGGCCTTTGTAATGGGTTGGAAGCATTCAACAACCTACTCTTTGCGCAATTCGCATTGTGTGACGCCTGGTTACAGAATTCGCGTTGTGCGACGCTTGGTGCTTGTTTCACTCTTCTACCACGCTGTATTGCATATGCTAATGTGGTTCCTTCCCGACATGAAGCCTGTATAGGGTCTTTTTGCAAAGCAGTTTCAAGCACCGGCATGGCTCAGAGGTTGATACTGGGCTAACACGCAGAGGGCCCAGGTTCGAACCTCGTTCCATCCTGGAATTTTTTTCATATTTCGTTTTTTTTTCTTATTTCGAGCGATAGTGGTTACGGACACCGACGGCGGCGGCGGCGGCGGCGGCGGACAACTACGGCGCCAAAAACGGCCGCTGAAATGATCTCATAACAGCTTTCGCTGTAAAAGGTCATGAAACCCTTTCCACCTGTAACGTGTGGCGCATACCGCGGCCCGTGATATGCAGGTATGCGCCCCAAGTGATTCACAGTCTATACCAGGGTCAGCAGGAGTATACTTTGGAAACCTTAAGGCGACAGCTTTAAAGAGGCCGTGTCGCAGAAAGTCCTGTGCCGAAGTAGGCGACGTTGTCGATGAGAGAAAGAACTCCATGGAGACAATGAAAATTCATAATTCAAGCTTGAGTCGAAGCCATGCATTCTGCACGGCAGTCAAGTGTTCTACCGCAGAGCCACGTGTGTGCTTCAAACAGTTTTGGAAAAAGCCCCTCGAGAAGCGTGATGTCGGTGCAACTCCAATTGTAGTTGCAGTGTTGGCTATCCGCTTTTATAACATTGTGATAAGCATTACATATGATCTTCGGTGACTGAGCAAGATATAGACAAACGTTGCTCGAATACGCCGAGATCCGCTACTTATAATCAAATCAAATCAAATCAAATCAAATCGAATCAAAATGTGTTTATTAAGACGTGTATACAAAAAATGGGTGCATAATATTTGGACCAATAGCCCACGTGGCTGGTAGCTGGTCCAATAGAGAAAATACATAAAAGTTAGCAACGCACATGATTGGTCACGAAAACGATTGGTTTTATACATTGGTAGTTTCAACGATGTACAATCTACGTATGGAACGGTGATTACAATTCATTAAACAAGAAAAAGCGTTTGCAAGAAAAGTTGAAGTTACGCGTAGTTTTTATTTCTAAAGGCACAGTGTTCCAGGTTACAGCTCCGAAGAATTCTAACAATCGTTCGCCATAAAGGTTGTTACAGGGAGGAAGACTTAAATTTAACTGACTTGTTTTCCTGGTATTTGCACGCGGGAAGTTGAATTTGGTGTTGGGTAGTGGAAAGTTTGTGTACAGTATTTTGTGAACTATGCAAGTTACCTTATAATTTCTTAGGTTATGGAGATCGTCGCACAGCAGCGTGCACTTCGTTGCTAAGCAAGTGAAGTCTTTGCTGTAACGTGAATGACATTGTTAAAGCCCGACCATGAGTTGCTCTTTACACGCCAGTGTAGTCGACGGGCCTGGCAAGCCCACGCTATCCGCCAAGCTACTCACTTTACACAAAGACGTCGATCCGCCTTGTAACGCTGGGCTCAAAGCTAAAAATACCGCAGAGGCTGCTACTCGATGATTGCTTCGCATGAAATTGGTTCCCAGAATGAGTGGGAGCTGCCTAATTTTTGTCATTGATTTTCGGAGTCGTTCTGCCCCAGATGTATTACTGCCGGGTCACATGAGGTGTGCAGTCGGCATCAATAGTTTAGAGACCACTAGGTTTGAGAAAACTTTGAATTTCCCAGCAATGTGTGACTTTATTCGGTCAAACTGCACAGTACATGTTATTAACGCGTTTTAGAACTTGCCGGAAATCCACATTCAGGGCCGTCTGCTGTCTTGTGTCTCATCTCAAAGGTTTGGACACTGACTGTGCATGCATCGAATTATGTAGTTTTGTTGCCGAACAGACTCTGCGGAGCTTTCCACTTTGTTTCATTCCAATCAATATTGGACGGTCGTTTTTCGCTAACATTCCTATCAGATCTGGCTAAAAAATTTCCCCCTTCGAACATGTACATCAATTCCTGTTATTCTACCCGTTATCAGTGTTGCTAGAAATGGAAACAAACGCGAGAAATATAGAGTTCAGTGACGGACGCGTCAGAGGCCCGCACAGATTGCCACAAACCGGAGTGTCGAGCAGATGGCCGCCTTTATGAGCATGTCTGCAGTAGCATCTTCACTAAAATTCACTGATATGTTTATGCTAGAACGTCAATTGTTGTTTCCAATATGCCAACGTGCCTATTTATTCTACATCTTGATGTGGCACGCGCTGTACACAACGCATGATTGGGAACGTAAAGGATATTAAACGGAAAATTACAAAATGCAAGTCCTGGGGAACTTACGTATGCAGTCACTTGAGCTGTGTTGCCTGAAGCCTTTCAGCTCATAGCACGCTGGCTGGCAGGATAGTTGGTGATGCATTGTTCACTAGGATGGCTACACATGGTAGACATAAAACAAGCAAGCAAGGAAGCAAACAAACAAGACGAGTCTAAAGAAGAGAAAAAAATCTAGAGACTTTAGAAGAGACGGCACAGTCAGCACTTCTTCCTGCCTTGTCTTTTCCTGCGTGCGTGTGCTTCCATACGTATGAACAGTATCAGCTTAGCACGCTAAAGTCAAAATCACTGTGCAGCCAAAATGTGGTGCTTTAAACCCGAACCAAAGAGTATTTAATTTCGATTCGACACGCTCCCGAAACCATGATATAATTATGAGGCAAAGCCGAAACGTGGCATTCGGGATTGATTTTCGCTACAAGGATTTACTTAAGCGTGCACTTAACTCCGATCACATACATGGGTGTTTTTTCATTTAGCTCCTATCTAAATGTGGCTGTCCATCCCCGCGCAGTACGCTCTGTGCGTGTTGGAAAACACAGAAGGACGAGCAGAGATTGATGTATTTTTCGTTACGAGGTGTAAATATTGCTTTTTCGATAATGCTCTTCAGTGCTGATATCAAGTAGATGTAGTATGTATAATGTGCGCAGAAAATAGCACAGTCTGTTATGTATGGTGTACGACTTGGTACTATACACTTTGCTTGCAGAAACTTCCGGTTCATGATGATGTTTGGGCAGCTGCTGAGCGGACTCGGTGCTACGCCCATCAGCGCGGTCACTATCGCGTACATCGACGAGAACGTGCAGAAGAGGAAGTCAAGCCTTTATATCGGTGCGTATTTAGCATAACACACGCCCTACAGCTTGGTTGAACTACGCGCGAAGCTCTAGCTCCAACGTCATTCCACTTAGCTTATGGGGCGTAACTGCGAGTGTCATCTTTGATTCGCCTAAGTTTGTCTTGTCACTGCACGAGCCTATGGCTGCACGTGTGGTTTCACGTCCACTCCTGCCCAGAATCTCGATCATCTTAATGGCGGTCGGTTTCACAACACACGGTGGGTATAATGCCTCCCGTTTGCCGCGGTTTACGTGTTCACGCGCTCGCATGAACAACAAAGAACTAATGCGAGACTAAAGTGCGTGGTTCGGTGAGTAAGACATACTAGAATTAAAAAAGAACAGGCAAAAGACAGAGCACACAGACGACGTCAGTGTCCTTTTACTGTACATATGTCTTTGCGCTGCTTCAAATGTTAGCAATAGCAGACGCTGTTATCTGGCATTGGTATGTTACATTGTATTTTACCTTGATTATTTAGCATGGCTCACTCACGGTAATGGCTCTAACGAGTCAATCGCCATGTACGTTGTGGGAATGGGGTAAGGAAGAGACGCTACTTTTGCGAGCCTTTGAATGAAAGCGGCTGAACGTCTCTGATAGGGAAGAGAACAGCCTGGAAAAATATGGGAGGTGGTAGGAGAGAACTACGGAGGTGAGAGCAGCGTTTCTAGTCTAGGTGAGGGGTCAGCAGGCCCGTGTACAACCGGTTATTCATCCTGGTGTCCCCAAGGTAGCTCAGGACAGCCTGGATGACCTGGCAATTTTTGCGGACAGGAAACAGCACCTCTTCCTGGGTTGCCGCTGTTGTAGTCTCTGGCGGCGAAGTCAGGCGACCATGGCTGCTCGTAGCAGGTTTAGCGCAGAAGAGTGACACAGGAGCTAGCTGCTCCAGCCTTTCCTCTGTTCCTCACTGGAGACGGGCTCCTGGCATGTCGTTAGCTCCGTGCGGCCGTCCAGGTGTATCGGCGTTCTCCCCTGAAAATCCCATGGTCCGGCAGTGGCATTGGGGTCTCACTTCCGGCACCAGAAGGTCAGGAGGGAAGCCCTAACGCACTGGGCGCGCATGCGCTACGAGACAACCAGTTCAGAGTAGTGGTAGTGCGTCGTCTGTTCTTTTTTTTTTTGGCCCAGCGGTGGCCGAAACTCTGTTTTGTTAAGATTGCCGGGTGCGAATTCACACTGCAAGGTGGTCTATATTCCTACGGGCATTGCAGGCTGCGAGGTTTTACTTAAGTGGACATCATTTGTTCGCTGCTGATTGCGTGCAGGCATCTTAAACAGCATGGCCATCGTTGGTCCCGCACTCGGCTTCATCGTGGCCGGGTACACGTTGTCCTACTATGTGGACATCACCACCGACGTCTCCGCGTACGTTGCCTCTCTCATTTTCGCGCTTAGGGCTAGGATCCGCGCATGACACGTCACGGCATCGGTGCATCGACAAACAACGCCCCTAGAAAGACGTTGGAGGCACACGTCTGCTTATTGCTTGCGGCGTAGCGTTCACTAATGAGCATAGTGGCTGAGCTCAAGGTCTCAGGTTCGTTTCCCGGCCATGGTGATCGCATTTCAATAACGGTGATATGCTAACACACCCATGGACGTAGGTATAGGAGGATGTTAATTCCAGCTGGACAAGAGTCCTCCACTACTGCATAGTTTATAATAATATACCCTATGACAGGAGTTTAAAAATCGATGTCCTAGAAACGCGCGTGCAACACACCCATCAGTGTCACCGGGAAAAAAGCACGGTTGCACTACGGGAAAAAGTTTGCAAAAGCAAGCACAGGGCGTCTCATCAAGCGTCAGCCCCCTTGTTCTTCCTATAACTCGATCGTGCGAAGTTTCGGAGTACACGGTTTCGAATTATCCTCTGCCTTTGTGGTATCACAATAGTCGCTGATAATTAGAAATAAAAAGTACTGAGAAAAAAAAGAAAGGCAGGGTGTGTGCGCTCTTTCAGAGTCATAACACAATTTTTTAGGGAAGCACATTCTTTCAAGCAGTTAACATAAGAACTTCACTTACCTGTACAGTTAGCAAACCAGTTAACAAACCAACGCTTGATTATGTTGCCAAATATGGCTAATCCGTCTGAAGTCTTGCTCGCATGTAACACTTTCAAGCACTAGTCAAGAAGTTTTTCGCAAATCAGTATAACTTTACTTCGGTGAAAAATTGGCGATGAAAAATTGGTCGCAATATTTTGCCCCACTTTTCGTTAAGCTTGATTCCGGTGGCACGCACAATTTTGCCAGAAAGGCGACATATATACTCCGTTGCTCGGAAAGGCCTTCTATAAGGCTCCGCATCACTTGAATACGTAATCAACTGCTAAAGTCGTTATTCGATTGCACGCATTCAACTTTGCTTATACCGTATACGCAACCATTGCATATAAAAATTCATACCCGGCGTCAGGTACACTTGCGTGAAAGGTAAATACAAACCACTAAGTGCAGGGGAGAAGCGAAAGTTGTCGCTGTAAATGATTCCACTTCCCCGTAACGAAAACATACTCATAAAGTTTAGATAATATCGATATCGGGCGTTCAGAGAAGCTAGTGTCAGGTGGTGAGCAATTACACAAAACACTTCACACACTACAAGAACCTATACAAACACCTAAGTGTACTTTAGAAAATCATGCAAAGAGAAAAGAAAGCTGCATTTTTGTAACTCGCAGCGAGATAAGTCGCAATAAAATGACCTAACAAATTGTCATAATTGATACACACATAATTGCGAACGGTTCCGATATACATTAGCATAGGGCGAGTATTAAAGGGACACTAAAGAGCAAAACGTTTTTTCACATGTTAGTAAAGTACTCTTTCACGATGGCGAAAACACCACGCTTGCTGCGAGAAGACGCTTAGTAAGCGAGAAAACGCGCAAAGACAAAATGTGGGTGGCGACGCCACCCGGAAGTTTCCGCACCGTTCGCCGTGACGTCACATGTTTTTACGGCGCCTATTAGGGACTGCGTAGTTCCTAATCGGTAAAAATGAAGTACATTGTCTTCTGACGGGGCCATAGACGTAACATACCAAGTTTGAGGTAAATTTGTATAGCCAATGGCGCCAAAATACGCTTTGAAATCCGTGACGTCACGCGGGGAGATTTCGGCGCGAAATTTAAGAAATAAAACTTTCAACTTGATTTTCTCCTCTATTAATAAACCTATGATGGCGAAGTTAACGACATAGTTCTCAGAGCACAATTTATCGATCTAAACCAATTCATTGTTTCTCTTTAGTGTCCCTTTAAGCAGCGTTAACTTTGTGCGTGTGAGATCTACGTATGTTATATTAGTTAATTTAGGAGATACAAGAGGCATGGCGTTCCGATGTTGCAGGCTCGGTCTGACCTCCAAGAGCCCAGCATGGATCGGCGCCTGGTGGCTGGGTTTTCTGATTGCTGGAGCCATGGGGATCACGTTAGGCCTGATCACCATGTCCTTGCCGAAATACCTACCCGGTATGCGCCCACCCACTGTAGCGTCCAGTCTTACTGTTTGTCCCGTTCAGGCGATACTCGATTCACGCAGTGGATGTGGCACCAACATTGGAAGTAAACCTCTTATAGAAGTTTCTGCAGAAATAAAGTAGGCAATCTTATTACTCTTTGTAATATTCGCTCTTCATTTTCATCGAAACGACTGAATATCGATTTGACAAACTTCAGGGGCACTGTCACACATTCATTACACAGGGAGTTTAATCTATGTGCGCATCCTATAGAAATTCTCTTTTTACGTTTGCGTAAATTCACAATGTGTATCTCAATCACGGACCTGAAGCGGATGAACGAATGGAACTCATAGCGTGCCTCATGCATTCGCCAAAGACGACTCGAAGGCGAAAGCCATATTGTTAACACGAAAGTGTTCCATGCCGGGGTCCACCACGGCTCACGGATATGACGTCACGGATATGACGTTTTAAAATATAAAGACTATATGGCAAAAAAAAAAGACTAGAAGAAAAGTTCCGTCAACGGGAGTTGAACTTACGACCCCTCGATCGCCTGCGCGCAGCGTGAAACGACTCCGCCACAGACGGCACGTCCTTCGTCATACTAATGGCGTGCTATTTATATACACCATTTGCTGGTGGCGGTACTCGGCGATCGGGGTACATCAGCGTGTTTTCGTTATCACTACGAGATGGCGCGATGGGCTCCAAGGGCGCGCTTTAAAGGTCGCCGCCCCACGCGTTAAGATGAGCGTGCACCTCTGCAGGGCGTAGCAGAGAACATCCATGGGCGTAGTCGCTCGTGCGCGCGCGCTTATCTTGTACGTCTTGCGCTCTCACCACAAGTTTGCGTTGAAGTTACAGAGATAACTGATATTTATTCTCCAACCAAAGTTACGAAAACATGTAAAAGCCCGACGTTTCGGAACCAGCTCGGTTCCTTCCTCAGGGGGGACTGCGGCGGCTTGGCAGCGGCCTCTTTAAGGCACTCTCGCGGCGGTTAACGACCCCACGCATTACCGAGGAGCGTAGCCCATGCGCATACACCGGGGGGAGAGTTCCGAGTGAACGGTTGATATTTTGAGTGGTCCTCTGTATATGCCACGACTCCAGTAGTAACCTCCTCCTCCACTTGGTTTCACTTTCGAGGATGGCGGTTCCGTTGAGGTCTATTCTGTGGTCAAACGTCTCTGCGTGCTCGGCGACGGCGCTGCGTTCTTTGTTGAGTTTACGGACGTCGTTGACGTGTTGCCTAATTCGTTCGGGGAAGTTTTTGGTCTCGCCGATGTATGACGAGGGGCAGTCGGCACACGGTATTTTGTAAACGACGCCGGGCGCCCTGTCCTTTGTTGGTCGGTCTTTCGGGCGGGGAAGGAAGCGGCCCAGCGTGCATGAAGGCACGTGCGCGATGTGCACGCCTTCTTTTCTAAAAATCCGAGCCAACGCCTCGCTGGCTCCCTGGACGTATGGGACCGACACGCGTTTTGGAGAGCTGTTCGTCAATGCTGGCTGGGAGTCGCGTAACCTCTTTTTCTCTGCGCGGCGGGCGACGGATCGAATGAAATTTCTGGGATAACCGTTTTTTCTGAGGTCCGCAATTACGCGGGCCTCTTCTTTCCGGCGTTCCGTGTCAGTGGAACATATCTTTTTGGCTCTCTGAAGTAATGTGGACACAACGGAGGCCTTGTGGGTGGAGGGATGGGACGAATCGTATTGAAGGTATCGGCCGGTGTGCGTCGGCTTCCTGTAAACGGAGAACTCCAAGTCGCTGCCCCTTCTTGCCACCTGGACGCCGAGAAAGGGGAGGGTGCGGTCGCGTTCACACTCGACCGTGAACTGTATGGCTGGGTGAACGGAATTTAGGTGCAGTCTGAAGTTTTCAATTTCAGATGTCTTCACGACACAAAAGCAATCGTCCACGTAGCGAAGAAAGAGCTTCGGTCGCGGCGAGAAGGAGCCAAGTGCTTCCCTTTCTATATGTTCCATGGTCAGGTTTGCCATTGTGACGGAGATGGAGGCTCCCATTGCGGTTCCACTGTTTTGCCTGAAGATTGTTCCTTTGTAGGAAAAATACGTGCTGGACAGGCAGAATTCCAGTAGGCGGCAGAGTTCGTCAATAGTGAGTGGGGTCCTTTGACTCAAGCCATCGTCACCCTCAAGAGCAGCACGGGCACAGGATACAGATAAGGGTACCGGCACATTGGTGAACAAAGATACGACGTCGAACGAGACCAGGCTCTCGTCTTCGTCGATGCTCACCTCTGATGCTAGCTGCACGAAGTGGCTGGAGTCGCGGACATGAGTTCTCATGTCCGCGACTCATGTCCGCGACTCCAGCCACTTCGTGCAGCTAGCACCAGAGGTGAGCATCGACGAAGACGAGAGCCTGGTCTCGTTCGACGTCGTATCTTTGTTCACCAATGTGCCGGTACCCTTATCTGTATCCTGTGCCCGTGCTGCTCTTGAGGGTGACGATGGCTTGAGTCAAAGGACCCCACTCACTATTGACGAACTCTGCCGCCTACTGGAATTCTGCCTGTCCAGCACGTATTTTTCCTACAAAGGAACAATCTTCAGGCAAAACAGTGGAACCGCAATGGGAGCCTCCATCTCCGTCACAATGGCAAACCTGACCATGGAACATATAGAAAGGGAAGCACTTGGCTCCTTCTCGCCGCGACCGAAGCTCTTTCTTCGCTACGTGGACGATTGCTTTTGTGTCGTGAAGACATCTGAAATTGAAAACTTCAGACTGCACCTAAATTCCGTTCACCCAGCTATACAGTTCACGGTCGAGTGTGAACGCGACCGCACCCTCCCCTTTCTCGACGTCCAGGTGGCAAGAAGGGGCAGCGACTTGGAGTTCTCCGTTTACAGGAAGCCGACGCACACCGGCCGATACCTTCAATACGATTCGTCCCATCCCTCCACCCACAAGGCCTCCGTTGTGTCCACATTACTTCAGAGAGCCAAAAAGATATGTTCCACTGACACGGAACGCCGGAAAGAAGAGGCCCGCCTAATTGCGGACCTCAGGAAAAACGGTTATCCCAGAAATTTCATTCGATCCGTCGCCCGCCGCGCAGAGAAAAAGAGGTTACGCGACTCCCAGCCAGCATTGACGAACAGCTCTCCAAAACGCGTGTCGGTCCCATACGTCCAGGGAGCCAGCGAGGCGTTGGCTCGGATTTTAGAAAAGAAGGCGTGCACATCACGCACGTGCCTTCATGCACGCTGGGCCGCTTCCTTCCCCGCCCGAAAGACCGACCAACAAAGGACAGGGCGCCCGGCGTCGTTTACAAAATACCGTGTGCCGACTGCCCCTCGTCATACATCGGCGAGACCAAAAACTTCCCCGAACGAATTAGGCAACACGTCAACGACGTCCATAAACTCAACAAAGAACTCAGCGCCGTCGCCGAGCACGCAGAGACGTTTGACCACAGAATAGACTTCAACAGAACCGCCATCCTCGAAAGTGAAACCAAGTGGAGGTGGAGGTTACTACTGGAGTCGTGGCATATACAGAGGACCACTCAAAATATCAACCGTTCACTCGGAACTCTCCCCCCGGTGTATGCGCATGGGCTACGCTCCTCGGTAATGCGTGGGGTCGTTAACCGCCGCGAGAGTGCCTTAAAGAGGCCGCTGCCAAGCCGCCGCAGTCCCCCCTGAGGAAGGAACCGAGCTGGTTCCGAAACGTCGGGTTTTTACATGTTTTCGTAACTTTGGTTGGAGAATAAATATCAGTTATCTCAGTTTACTTACCCAACCAGACAGACTTCTGTCTAATGTTTACCTTCAAGTTACAGAGAGCACGAAGGTCACTTCGTTCACTGCAGCGGCCGCTTTTGCGAAAGAGCGCGCTGCTCAGAAACAAATAAGTTACAACTGTAAGACTTCGCGCTCATCCTGTGTATATTTGTCCGTTCGTTTCGTGCGTCCTCCTTTGTATTTGACTAGCGCGCTTTAACTGTCCAGCTGTGACAGCTGTTAGTTCGCGCTCATCCTGTGTATGTTCGTACCGTGCGTCCTTTCTGCTTGAGCAGCGCATTGCAAGTTTCGAGCTGCTTGCCGTTCTTCGCGTGACATTACAACTTGTTGCTATAGCATTCGTTCCTTGCGCAACAAACGCTCAACTACGTCTGTGAAGACACGTTTTACTTTCGTGTTATACCGATTCCTATGACAGAGGGATCAGCCATGTTATTTTCCCTCAGTCGATGTATTGATCCTTCCTAATGTGATTTTGCACTGCTTCCAGGATCGCAGGCACTGCAAGCTTTCTGCTGCTCGCTTGGTCTTGCACTGCCTCGGGGAACGGCCCACGCATGCGACGATTTCGTGTAATGATGTCATCGTGTCACGTCAGGCTATATGACATCATGATGGCGCCACAAAATTTTGCAATCTCTGACGTCATGATGACGTCACACGGTGACTTCATCAAGACACAATCTCTATCACGTGACCATAGGTCGGCAAACTCACTCATGCGTAAACTCACTCAGACTCACTCAGATTGAGATCGGGCTGTGAGTCTGAGTCTGAGCCCGGATGAATAATATTTTGGGGAGTTTGAGTTCGAGTGAGTCCGACTGAAAAAAATTTTAGTGAGTTTGAGTCCGAGTGAATCCAGTTGTGGAAAATATTGGTGATCTGAGTCCGAGTGAGCCCTAAGCGCAAAATACATTTCTTGAGTGAGTCCGAGAGATCTCCACCTTTTGTTGCCGACTTACGGTCCTATCTACTCATCTTGACCATTACTATCAGCCTTACATCGGCTTAGGTTTAAACTCAAGTCTATTCGCACATATCTCAGCACACTGGCATTCATGCGCCACTTCAATATTTATCGATCAGAGGAGTGAGTTAGGAGGAGGAGTGCCATGACCTTCCTCCGCAAACTCTTTCTTATGAAGTTCTTGATCGAAATATCTCGCGTGAATTGCGCATTTCATAGAAATGTCCCTACTGGATTGATATATGACAAATATTGATATATGATATATGATGGTAACTCGTATTTGAAAGAACAAGGTCAAAAGGCGTATCGTAGAGCACCGATTATGAGAGATATTCGCGTTAGAGGGGATTGACAACATGATCGAAAAAGCTAATTTTACGCCAGCGGACTCGCGAGTCGACTCACTCAGGCTCACTCAGATTCATGTGAAGCCGTGAGTCTGAGTCTGAGTGAGTCCGGCTGATTAATATATTGGTGAGTTTGAGTCTGAGTGAGTCCGGTAGAGCAATACTTTAGTGAGTCTGAGTTCGAGTGAGTCCCGTGGAGGAATATTTTGGCGAGTCTGAGTCCGAGTGAGCCCTCAGAGCAAAATATATTTCTTGAGTGAGTGTGAGTGAGCTCCAATTCTTTTGCCGACCTATGCACGTGACTTTCTACGTCTTTCCTGTTGACACCGCAGAAAACGATCACTTTTCGTGTTTAATGAGGTATCTAAGGCTTTCTCCTTAACTGTTGTCGCAGCATCTCTACAACTGACGACCTGAACTAGACGGCACTGTAACCTCGATAAGTTATGTTCGAGCGGACACCCGAGCCGATTGGCTACAGTGCCACATCCCACATCAAGCATTGCAATCATATCCCAGTAGCAGTAATAAAAATAGTAATTTATTGACTATTGATAAAATCGTGTGTAAAAAGCCAGGCAAGAAAAAGAGAAGTAAAGAACTCACTGCTCAACGCAGTCGGATTTCATAGCTTGCATTGTTGGTTATAATACTAACTTGAGGTGCACAGAAATAAACTAGTCATTATAGATTCCTCTCTAGGCTTGCTACATTGATTACTCCCCGCTTTTATCCCATCACCATGAATGCTTAATACCTGATGAATCACCCTTCACCAATTAGTAATGTTTACATATGAGCCAGGGCCCATGTTCGCAAAAATGTCTTACGCTAAAAAAATTTCGTAAGCGTATATTTCAACCATCATGGTGCAGGACATATCATTAGCGCACCGGCTTACCAATGGGAAAACACTTTTACTATCAAGAGAAGCTTTGTGAATTTTATATGCTTTGAACTGGCTTAAGTGGGATAGTATAGCTCGTTCAAGGTACTTTTGTTCTATAGTCGTTAAGTTTATCGGTGGTAGTCCAGCGCATTGACACGGGCTAGAATAAATGGAAACATTCAAGAACCTGGGATTTCAGTTATTGAAAAATACGCATATATTTCGAAAGAACGAAGCGCAATGTGCCAGTGCCAGTGGCACGCTGACGTCCCAGACATTCCTGCGGTCCTCTGCAAGCAGTTCCGATTTCATGTCGTGGTGTGCTGCAGGGTACGACGCGGTGCGTGATGAGAAGAGGGCTGACCAGTCTGCCATCTCTGTGGCGAGCACGCTTCATTCGAGCGAGTTTGGCCAGCGCCTCACGGACCTGCCGAGGGCCATCTGGCGGCTCCTCACGAACATGCCTTTCGTGCTTCTCGCGTTTGCCGTGTCCTTCACTCGTGAGTATATAGCTCAGAAAATAACGGCATCAAGCGATGCCCGAGAGATGTTACAGAATACGTCCATCACATTTGTAGTAAACAGCTTAGGTGGCTATTTGCATTTTATTTTTGAGTATGAAATCAGGCATTAGTTACCGTTCGATTGCGGGCAAGTCGCACTTGATGGGGCGAGCAATACGAGTGCATTTTAAATTTATTTATTTTTTTAATTTACGAAAACCTCACAGGCCTACGAAGAGGCATAGGGTGAAAGGGACATACAAATTCAATACCTAATGTATTGGATGCATACAAGGATTCAGAAATTGTCCCAACCGAAGAAATTTGCTTATTACCGAAAGATACAGATGTTAGAAAAAGAAACAAACAGTCAACAAGAAATTAAGCGGTAAGCAGAAAACAACAGACTAGCGAACAGAAGCAAAGAAGCAAACTTGCAAATTGAAAAACTGTCCTTCGTCACGGTCATGGTGTAACCGTGGTCACGATTAATCCGGAGTGCTTCACTGCGGATCATCTGCATATTGCCACACGCACTCCTTTCTTTCTATGTTTTATGTTACCAGCTCATTACACGTATACTGCCTTGCGCAAACCCCGCCAGGATATCTGGGAACATTCCAGATTATTTTAGGGTCGTCTGTTAGGCTTGAGCGCGCAAATGCGAACAGCGGAGTCTATTCTGGAACTAACGCGGCCACCAGCGATAAGGCTTCTATGTTCGATGCCGCATGTATAATGCCTACGCGCCTTAACGCAGATCAGATTATCGACGGCCGACGCTCTATGCACCGCTATCAGTGTAAGCGTGTATCACTTGTAGTTTGACTTCTCGTTTACCGGGCACAGGTTCGCCCAAATAAAAGGTTTAGTCTTGAAAAACCCGACTGCTGCCTTCGTCCACGTCACGACCCCGTGACAATATGCTAGCTGCTTCACTTCGGCTGCTTTTAACTGCAGACTAAGGATGCTGTTATTGATTATTTTAATGCATATACGTTTCAGTATACGTGCAAAACAACAGGGTGCTGACGGGTGACCCTGACGAACCATCCGTTGCCCGCTAATGGGGGCTCCCAGACTATTATTTACGATCAACCTCGTCTTGCAGTTTTGGTACGCCAGGACGACTCTCTCGCTGATAACAGAACCAACGTTAGCATGGTTTAAAACAGCGAACAAAATTTTACGGTGAGCTGAATCAAAAGCTTTTTCATGATCAATCTGTAGAATGGCAACCCGCTCATATGAATAATCACAACATTACAGTATGCTGCGCGCTTTATGAATATTTATGACAATAGATCGCCCTTTGATGCCACGTGTTTGGTGAGGACCGACGACGTCTTGTATCACCGTCTGTAATCTCCGAGCTAATATTTTCATATATAATTTATACTATACATTAGTCAGTGCTTTGGGTCGATACGCTGAGAGAGGACTTAGTTTATCAACGTCCTCGATTTTAGGTACAAGTACAGTATGGAGCAACCTGTATGACGGAGGCAATGTATTTAATTTGTATGCTTCAATAAAAATAACTGTGAGAATAGGGCTTACTTCGTGCTTAAACTTTTTGTAAAATGTTGTGAATCCGTCAGGTGCAGGTGATTTACCAGGGTTTAACTTTTTTATTGCTTCCTCGACTTTGCTTACTGTTATTACCCGTTCCAAACTTTATTTTCTTTCATCGTCCAAGCGAAGTATAACAGGCAGAAAATCGTTCTTGAATTTTTCACAGCCAACGTCATGCAACGCGAATAGCGCCCGATAATGTTCCATAGGAGCTCTTTCGATGCCGTCTGTATCGGATGTTGAGGTACCAACCCATTCTATTTCGTACATGAGGTTCCTTTCGGCTCCAAGTACAGCGCGCGTTTCGATGGCGTCCTCGGCCCTTGCCGTCACATGCGCACCCCGATAACGCTGTTCATCCAGCTGCTCTATCTTTTGCTTCATTTTCCTAATGTCCTAGATACATTTCCCCGGGGCTTGGCATTCCTGCTTGAGTAGCCTATCAAGAAGCGCTTTTAACTTCGTCTATTCCCCTTTCTCATCGTACCGAATGCACGTAACCCTATTTATTGCTTTTAGTCTTGAAGTTTTCTTACACATTTACCACTGTTGCCAAATGTGAATATTTTTACTGGTGTCTAAATTACTGATTTCCACCTTTACTGCCAGATTGAAAATCTTGTCCTGAATTAGAAGCTTGGTATTTAGGCACTGACTACGGTGACGGGGCCCGTCCGCGCAGTACCGTCGTAAAAGTGACGGGGCCCGTCACCGTAGTGTAAATTGTAATAGTGACGGGGCCCGTCATAATAGCGACGTACTTATAGTGACGGGCCCCGTCGTCGTAAAGCTGTGACTACGGTGACGGGGCCCATCAGCGCAGTACAGTCGTAAAAGTGACGGGGCCCCTTTACCGTAGATTTTTTTGGTCGTAGACGCCCACGTCGTGTGGTGTTCGTGGCGTAGTTAGTTGGCGCGCTCTCCATAGTATTATGGCTGCAGGTCGTCAGTTCGATTCCTCCCGGATTTTTTTTTTGTCAGGTTATGCGTCAACGTCAACGTTACTGCTCTGACGGAGTCGTAACTTTTTCGTTCGGCGGTTAGAGAGCCCTAGCGTTCCTATGCGACCTCAGTTCTAATCGCGCTGAATAAGAAAATTTTTCCGTTTTTTTTGTTTTCAATATTGTTTCACAATATCGTCCCGAGCTTCCGGCTAGTCAACAATAGTTACTCATTCGTGGTAGCACGGCTCAGCGTGGGAGAGCGGAGCCCGTTAACGAAATGTTTTCGTACTGACGTGCACCGCCGACCACAACAGCCACCTGCGCCTGAAGTCTTCCTGGATTTTTTATAGAAATGCTTTCCATGGTCGAAAGGGATCTCGGAGGGAACATTGCTGATTTGACTGGCTGTCCTCGCTGCGCCCATGGCGCGTCCCTGTAACTGGCTCCGCCCTCCCGCGCTGAGCCGTGCTACCACGCATGAGTAACTATTGTTGACTAGCCGGAAGCTCGGGACGGTATTGGGAAACAATACTGAAAAAAGAAAAAAAAAGGAAACATTTTCTTATTCAGCGCGTTTAGAACCGAGGTCGCATAGGAACAACTAGGCTTGTGCGAATAGTAAATTTTAGGTCCGAAGCGAATTCGAAGCAACTTTGACTAGTAGCAGGATTTGACTTTCGGTTGAATGCAAGTGATAACCTGTAAAATATGTTAATTAAAATTTACTATAAATAGGGCATATAAGCCGGTATAACAAGCTTTTAAACTTAAAGAATGATGAATCGATGTGAGGGTAATACAGTAAAACCTCATTAATTCGAACTTTTATTTCGAAATGCCGCATAATTAGAAGGATTTCTATGGCCCTGTATTCTGCAATGTAAATCCGAGTGGATAATTTGAAGCGGCGGTGAGTACCAGCCCGGTTAATTCAAAAACTTTGGGTGCCATGTGCCAATTCCCGATCCCGATTTAGCCGCGACAAATGAAGCATCCCAGCCTCGCTGCTGCCAGCGCAAGAAAAAAAAACAAAACAAAAGGCGGTCTCGTGGTCAACTGAAATGTGCGCCTGCGGAAGAGAAGACGTGCTTCACTGCAACACAGCGGTGACAGGCGGGCAGCATGACGAATGCTTCTCTCAACGTCAGTGCGTCATGATTACCCATTCTTTTTGGGAAAATAGAGAATTAATAAAGGGCGGTCTGACGGAATTCGCGATGTGTGTGAACCTCCGATTGGCGTTGTTCCGGCAATTTGCGCACTTGCACTGCTGGCGGAGTACTTGCCCGCAACGCCTACTTCGAAAACTCAGTTCGAAAGCTTCAATGATCGTCGTTTTCCACCCAGAACACATCGCGAATTCCGTCACACTGGTCATTATTACATTCTTTATTTTACCAGAAAGGATGGGCGAATGGCCGCATCATGACGCACTGACGCTGTGGGGAGCAGGTGACATGCTGCCCGTGTGTCATCACTGTGCTGCAGCGAAGCACATCTTCTTTCCGCAGGCGTGCATTTCAGTTGACCACGAGACCGTTTTTTTCCCCTCTTTCTTTTTTTTTCTTGCACTGGCCTCAGCGAGGCCCGCCGTTTCCCCGGTTTAACGGCAAAATTCGGACCAAGTATTGCTGGAAAAAACCCTTCTGGCCGCAAACTAGGAGGCACAGCAAACGACCACCTCTGATTACTTCCAGTAATACTAAGTTCCTTGCATCCCGCCTTTTGTATGTTTGGTTAATTCGAAAACCCGCTTAATTAAATTTGTCACAGTCCCAGTGACTCTGAATTAACAAGGTTTTACTACATGTTCATTTAACCTTGAAGTGGGGCTTGGCGGCAGTGCGGATTTCTTTTGGAAAGGTGTGTTTCCGGTATAGCACACCTCTACTGCAGTGAAACCACCTTTACAGGGGGTTACATGCGGTTTATATATGTCTATTCGTTCATTTCGAATACTTCGAAATTTCCTAGAATTTAAATTCGTTTCGAAGCGAATTCGAATAGTGCAATATTCGTTCGAATATTCGAAGTGCTCGAATATTCGCACAAGCCTAGGAACAACGGATCATCCGAACGCTAGGGCTGTCTAACCGCCCAGACATGAACGAAAAAGTTAAGACTCCGTCAGAGCAGTAACGTTGATGTTGACGCAAAACCTGAAAAAAAAGGGAAGAAAAAACGGGAAGAATCGAACAGACGACCTGCAGCCCTAACACTCCATGGAGATCGCGCCAACCAACTACACCAAGAACGTTTTTTTTTCTTTATTGCCTCACACAAGTAACTACAACGCCACGAACGCCACACGACGAGGAAACGAGGACGTCTAAAACAACCAAATATCTACGATAAAGGGGCCCCGTCACTTCTACGATGGTACTGCGCTGACGGGCCCCGTCACCGTAGTCACCGCTTTACGATGACGGGGCCCGTTACTATAAGTACGTCGCTATTATGACGGGCCCCGTCTTTATTGCAATTTACACTACGGTGACGGGCCCCGTCACTTTTACGACGGTACTGCGCTGACGGGCCCCGTCACCATAGTCAGTGCCCTAAAGGGGCCCCGTCACTTTTACGACTGTACTGCGCTGATGGGCCCCGTCACCGTAGTCACAGCTTTACGACGACGGGCCCCGTCACTCTAAGTACGTCGCTATTATGACGGGCCCCGTCACTATTACAATTTACACTACGGTGACGGGCCCCGTCACTTTTACGACGGTACTGCGCTGACGGGCCCCGTCACCGTAGTCAGTGCCTGGTATTTAATCTACACGTTTCCTACGAGAATGAGTTCCTTCCCTTTGAACTTCCCATAGAGCAGTGGACTAAGCAGTGGCCAGAAAATGATACCGGGACTAGATCGTAACTGGTATATTTCGGAAGGATGTCGACAGGTACGTCAACGCGGTCGAGTATTGCATGGCTAGGGCCTTCGAATCGCGTGTACATCACTGCGTCCTTTATGAAGGGAACACGCGAGCACGTGGCCTGCGCTCTGCGGCGGCTGCCCACAGCGCCATCAACCGACAGCTAAAGAAAGCATGCCCGATTTTGGCGTCATCTATTGGCAAACAAAATAACGAGTCATTGCCGGTGGACAGTCGCTGCTAGATTACACTCCCCATAGAGTTTCTCACAATTACCTAGAGGGAAAACTGGCGCTTCGAGCTGTTGTACGCATGGGAATGCTGGGACATGTTAGCTTCGGACTTGGCTCGGATAGGTATCGTTCACGAATAACCCGGACACCTCGAAGACGCATCTGGCTTCAACGCGTTCCTTGCGTCAAAATGCTTGATTTCGTACTGAAGGATCACGTAGTAAGCTATTTCTTTTTATCATTGCACAGAAACGAGTTTTATGTAACTTTGAAAACTTATGCGTTGATGCACAAGTTTACGAAGCGTAAAAAGTAACGAACGGCCGCAAAAGTTGAAAGGCAGACGACAAGGCGATACGTGTCAAAATATCGGTGCCCTTATCTCTGAAACCCTGAGGGGTCGTTTTGTCGTGCGCACTGAGGACACAGATAAAATCGCCCAACGATACTAACTGCCTTCCAGCATTGAGCCGTAGCTCAACGCCGTGAAAAAACAGGGCCCTTTTTCGGCCTTGTTGGGTGCGTACACGAACACGATACCCCACACGGTGTTGTTCAGAGAAAAGTTAAGTACAGCCAATCGACCAGCCACACACGAAAAATCGGCGTGCACTTGAAGCTCCGGCACCTTCTTGACAAAAAGTACGCAGCCAGCCGATGTGCTCATTGCGTGGATAACTACAAAAACAAAAAAAATCTTGACGCGAAACGTTGCACCATGCTGCTGGTCTCTTCATCGCCGTCAATTATCGTTTCCTGCATCGCTAGCACGTCTATGTCGCGTTCTGTTACAAGTCGATAGAGCTGGCTTCTTTTCCCGGCCAGTCCTCTAAACTTTATGGTGGGGACTTTTAATGGAAAGGCAGGCGCCATTTTTACGAAAGGAAAAGAGACCAGCAGCATTGCGCCGACTTCTCGCGTCTATAGCACATGGCTAGACGGCGCCATCGCCAGCGCGCTGCCATCCGGCGCAACTCCTTGAACTTCCATAGTGCTTTTGTAGCGCAAAAAACGACACCACAAGGAAGAAGACAGAACACAGCGAGCATTATGTCTTTTTCTTGTGTTTTTTTTGCTCTAAAAAAGCACTACGGATTCTCACCAACTAGCCCGCCAACGCATTCTGCTGGAACTTGCCCGACGGGCTCTGCGTTGTTGCCGCGCTTGTCGGCCGAAACGTCGGCGCGCGGTTGAAGGGATCACTGCCGTACTTGGGCAGTCCTTGCCGGGGGTTCCTCGACGCCAGGCGCCATCGCTCGAGTCCCATCGTTGCTGGCCTGGGGGTGGGGGCACTTCGACGGCGCGGTAACGTTGGCAGGCGTGTGAACGCCACTCTTTCCCGGCTGCGGCCCGTGCGGACTCGTCGACCTTGCGTGCTTGAGCGCTCTCCTTCGCTTTCACCGTAGTCTCGGTTGACCCAGCCGAGTCACCCACCGCTCTTTGAAGCGCTGGTACGAAACCTTTGCCGGCGTCGTCTCCTGAAGACGCTGGTAGGACCTGAGTTCCCGCCTGGTTGACCACCGACCCAGACGAGTCACCTACAGCTTGTTGGCCCACCGGACCATCCCTTTTCAGGGTTTCTCCGCCGGAAGGCGCCGACGTGTCCAGTGGCCCAGCCCGCTTTCCTGCCTCGTCAGTACGCCTCGCTGCGTCCTCAGCCTCGGCGACGTCCACGAATTCCTCGTATTCGCCCGCTTTTGGTAGCCAGGTCTCTGACGCGCAGGTACGGACCCAGTCCGCGTCCGCGTGTCCGTGAAGCCGGTACTTAGAACACCGGGGCACTTGGCGGTCTCTTCAAACGTTTACAAAGCCGTGAAAACGCAGGCATTGCATCTCCCGCCCAGGCACCACCACGAGGGCCAACTCCCCGGCAACTCGGACCTGATGGGGAAGGTCATCCACCCTCACTACAGACTGCAAGTTGAGGAGCACGGTACTCGGTGTGGAGCCCTATTGTCGCAAGCCTAGGACAGGCCAACGCTCTCGCGCCACTTCGGTGGTGTTCCCGAACACTGCGAAAGCTGTCCGGATGTCTTTGTCTTGGACGCCATAAAACAACGAATGCAGGCGAAGTTTGACCCACTGGCCCTCAGGATCGAAAACGATAAAGCGGCGGCCTTTGAGTTCCTTCCTCGCGGCCAGTTTATTCGTGGCTTCTCCGGTGTGCAGGGTCACTGCCCAGACATGGTTGATCTGGTACGCCCCTAACGCAACGATGCCCGGGAGCACCCCAGCAGTGGCGACGGCGTCTCGGAAGTCTTCGACCTTGTAGGACCTCTCACGCGCACGTCTCCGTGCAAGAACAACGTGTTATGAATAACGCGACCGGAGGGCAAAGTAGGCAGTACAATCTCGTAATCCTCATCTTCTTCGATGGTCATCCTGTTACCGCGGCTGGCACGGGGCGCTATCGCCCCTGCATAGGAGCCGATCATGCTGCGACCGTTCGCTGGCGCGTCTCAGAAGTAGAATGACTTGGCCATTCTGACACGTACGGCAATTCATACGTGAAAAACGAAAGGAATGCGCAGTCCAAGCACTTAAGCACAAAAAAGCGCAAAATCAGTGACAGAAGTGGTGGTATTTCTTTTGTTTATTGGGGGTGTAATAGGGGCCGATGTCAGAATTTATTGCAGAGGAGAGACTGCCTCTGAAAAAGCGAAGTGAGCAGAGGCACCTTCGATACGGTGATATGCACTGCCGATAAAGAGTGATATGAGACACCTGAGGAACTGGACCGTGTCGTTGCAAACGGGACAGTCACGATGAAACGGAATAAATGTCATCGTACAATGAACATTAAAGAGCCTTTTGTCGTCATCATTAATGTGCAGTGCCACAGTATATGGACCTTCAGACTCATACCGCTGTTATGACGAGTAAGACGGTAAACCATTCCAAATGTTGCTCTCAGAAACGATTTAAAAAAGACGAGCGCATTGATGCGCTTAATTTGTGTCGAACGTGGCAGCGCTGTCGTAGTGCATGCAAGTTCAGGTTTAGTGAGATATGATTTGCTGAAAAGGAGTCAAACTTCGTTCATTCCCAGGATTTGGGGACATCTGTACGTGGCTGCATCTGTCGGTGGCAGCGACGGCGTCCTGCCATAACTCAATGGGAAATAGGCGAAAAAAGCCATACTTCATGAAAAATGCTAGTTACCAAAAACGACTCGGGGTTCTATACAGCAGAGACCTACTGGAGCATTTTCGCGAAATTGAAGTATCGCACAACAAAGGGTGTGGCTTCCAAGGGCAATTGAAGGCCGCCCATTAAAACACATGGGGCTCCATTGTAAAATATTAAACACTCGAGCAAGTCACGCGGTTTGTAGTGCGACACTATAATTTTAACAGAATGTTCTAATAGCTGTCTTCTGTATAGAAACGGTAGTCGTTTTTGATGGCTAGTCTTTTTGAAGAGATGTGATTTTTTTCGCCTATTTGCCATTCAGTTACGGCAGACCACTGCAGTCCCCAATGAGAGATGGCGCTACGTGCACATGTACCCAAATTCTGGTCATGGTGCCTAGGGTATTTCCGAAGGGTGACCAGCACTCCTTGTAAACGCCGAAGGAAACTGGGATACACATACCAGTGGCGTAGCCAGGGGGGGATGGAGTGGTTCAGCCCCCCTCCCCCGCCCCGAAAATTTTCAGCTTTGCATGTATATATATACACGCACGCATGCAAACGCACGCACTAACATACATAAAGTATGGCTGAACCTCCCCCCCCCCCCCCACCGAAAAAAATTTTTGGTTATACTACTTACACATACCTTAAAAAACATTCCTCACTATCCTTTTCTTTTTCTTCTCTGCAGAAATGTTCGCCATCGGCATCTTATCGATGGTTACAAAGTTCTTCGAGTCTCAGCTCGGTATTCAGTCGGGAACAGTCGCCTACCTTACAGGTAAAATGACAATAGTGTATGTTCTGCCCGTATGTTCAGTAACAGTGCTACGCGCCCTTCTTTTTCTATTTTTATGTAACCGGCCCGTTACTCGTGCAACCACTGCCTTGCGCAGGCCGCGCCAGAATGTTTGGGAGCGTTCCCGATTATTTTGGTACTTGTCGTGATAAGCGTGCGCGCACAACGCGAAAAGTAGACTTTATTCTGGAACTTACGTGGTCACCAACGATAACGCTTCAGTCTTGTATGCCACATGTATAAATGCCAACGCTCCTTACCGCTGCTCAGTTTTTACAGCGAAAACTGCTATGAGGTCACAACAAGCGCCTATTTTGGCGCCGTAGTTGTCTGCCGCCGCCGCCGCCGGTGTTCGCAATTGACATCGCGCACAATGAGAAAAAATATCCATGATCGAGGGAAGTTTAAACCCAGGCCCTCTGCGCGGCCGTCGAGTATTCTACCACGGAGCCACGCCTGGTTCTGTTTCTTTATTGCCTGCTTTGACAAAACTGCACCAAGTGAATACACATATACATATATAAAAACAGATCACTCGCACTAAAAAAAATATGGTCATATTGAAATTGTTTCAAGTTTTACTAGTTTACCTAGGATAGCCACCCAATCGGAAAGCTCGGTTTCCGCACGATACAGTTATCTAAGACCTGTAATGCTTGCAATGAAATTTTCTCGTACTGTACAAACTTTTACATCGGCAAGGCGTACTCCCATCCTTGTTTTACACAAGCTATGGAGGCTCAGGAGCATGAACATGTCGTAGGGTGTTCCATCATAATTATGAGTGGTCCGAAACTGTATACCTGTTGATGTAATGCGAAGAGCTTTTTTAACTGTTCACTGTAGAATGGTCCCAGTGGAAGACTGCGTTTCAGCAATCTATGAATGCACGATCAATAGCCTCCGGTTTTTGCAGAGTGAGCAGACAACAGCCAATGGTACGTAAATAACTTTCCGGTGTAAACATGTTTTACCTGGCAAGCCACTGGTATGTAGTTTAATGAAATATTTTACTGTAGATTTCATGGGCACCCTTTCACACGCTTTAAAACGCCATTTTCTTGGCCTCCATAGTTAAGAGCTCTGTATATTGGTATTGGCTACATTACATCGATTAAGTCTTTACACATCCTTATAATGGTGAACAAGTATTACAAAGAAAACCACGAGCGTGATACACGAAACGATATAACCACTTCACGCAGGTACACAGTCGCACTTTGCCCACTGTATTCACAGTACGTTATGACGAAATATGGCAGGGCACTTGTCACTCGTACCTGTGTCATTGTGTATAAGAAACCGCCACTTTGCTCTCGTAAAAAAAGAAACTTGAGAAAAGCTGCCTGATAAGTAGGTGAGCAAGCCCCAGTCCGCCACTGCAAACTGAACGAAGCAAATTGGTGCGACTCACGCGTTAAAAACTTGAACGCAATAGAAATACAGAAAAGAACCCTATGCATCTTTTGCACACGCATCCTAGTCGGGAACATAATTTGCAAAACATACCATACTCTGGCAACCAAAAACAAATTACATGCACTGGCGCGGCCGAACATTGACAGACTTCGGCCAGTTCAACTGCTGTTTTTTCCTTCATCTTATCAGTTTCCTCTAGCCAATAATACTTGCTTTCATTGTAATTCTGTAGCTGCACTCCCAGATACTTCACAGGTGTCGTCGTCCATAGTGCCAAGGAGAAGCGTTCTGGCGCTACGTCCTAGTTGCCATGCCATATACCAACGCTTTTTTCTCAGCTGATGTCTGATCCTGATTGCTGGCAGTACTAAAAAAAGCAGTACGTCCGCGTAGACCAGCACCTTCACTTCGGTCATTTGCAGTCTTAGCCATTTAATATTTTCGTTACTGATAACTTCTGGAAGCTAAAAAGCCACACACATATAAGCAAAGGCAAAGTGTTCGTGGTTAACAATGTCAGTGCGTAGTGAGAGTCCCCTTGGGCTCTTCGTGTTTACATCTGTGCGCGGCTGTGAATTATGTACTATCGCAGCCGCCGGGAACTAAAGACATGTATAGTCACGTTCCCCGGGGACGCCGCTCTCGCCATGTATTGTAAACAGCGATCGACGTAACGGCCCTCCTCCTTCTCGAGTACCGCACCTCCATCGGGCCAGGCTGCTCGAGGCCCCATCGGGCCAGGCTGCTCGAGGCTCAACAAGCAGCTCAATAATTCTTGTCTTCCGCCCTCTGATCCGGCGTTCTTGATATACAACAGTTTTGGCGACGAGGATGGGATCTCAGATGGTATATTCGATAGAATCGAAGATGGTATCTCCGAATGAATCACAAGACAAGTGTTAACGATAGCTTGCTATGATGAAACTGGACTGATCAATCATGGCAACATCGGCAGACCAAATAGCAGCATCAGGAGATCGCAGCATGGTTACGGCGCCAGATGGAACAATTGCTGAGTTTAGCCCAACGCTGAAAGCATCGAAGTCTACATCGAAAGATTCGAGGTATTCGCAAGCGCTACAACATCGACGAGCCAAAGAAGGCGCAAGTGTTCTTAACAGTGCCAGGTGAAAAAGCCTACGTGATGCTACGAAGCCTTCTGCTGCGTAAGAGTCCTGCTGACTCCAGGTATGCTGATATCACGAAAGTTCTGCGCGAGAACTACGCACCACGGAGTTCCATAGCCACGGAACGGTGCAGGTTCCATCGCAGAGATCAAGGCTAAAGTGAAACAATAGGAGAATTCGTCGTCAAGCTCAAGAGGCTAGCGGCAACATGCGAGTTCGGCGGCTTCCTTGAAGAACGTCTTCGAGTCGGCTGATCTCGCGTCTTCGCAGCGAGGACATATCCGATGCCGTCTGCTGTCGTTCCGAACAAGGAGGCGGCATGGGAACGAGTTTTAAACATCGCCACCGCCATGGAAACCACGAAGAACGATACCAAAGGAATTCTTCCATCTCCTGCGGACGTCAACTGGCAGAACAAGCCGACGCCTAAAAGGAAGCCAACGAGCAAAAGCAAAACAGCGTCCACAATAGGGACTGCCACCTGTAAACCAGCAAAGCCGCGGAAAGAAGGACTTTCTCGCGAGGGAGAAGGAAGATGTTTCAGGTGTGGTGATGAGCATTTTGCTAGGGCATGTCCATTTTTGCAGAGTGAGTGCTTCAAGTGCTCGAAAAAGGGCTGTTTTGCTAAATGTGCCGAACTAAACAAACCCATTGCATTGACCAAAGCATAACAGAAGCGAAACTGTTGGCAATATGGCATAACCAGAGAGATGGACAGACATCTCCTTTCGTAGTAAGGATATGCATAAATGAGAAAGAGGTTCCAATGAAACTAGATACAGGATCAGCGGTCTCTCTAATATCGGAAATCGAACTCGAAAAATGTTTTCCGGATGCTGAGTGGTCCGCAAATGACCTGCGCTTGGTCACATACAATGGAACGCCTGTAAATGTGAAGGGTTCCGCGCAAGTTGATGTGAGCTATGGCACACAGCGCCATGAGATGCCGCTTGTAATAGTCAAGCATCAATCGAGCTTGAGCATGCCAACGCTTTTTGGGCGTAACTGGTTGTTGAAAATATGGTTAAATTGGTCAGAAGTCGTACCTGTGTACAACATTGAGACGGAAAATTCCCTTTTAAAAAGTACCATGAAGTGTTTGCAAAAGGATACGGTACAATCAGGGGCTTCAGCGGGAGCATTGTTCCGAAAGAGAATGTGCCACCCCTCTTTTGTAAGGCTAGACCAGTTCCATACGCCGTGTTGGAGCAAGTTGAAAAAGAATTGCACGACCTTGAGAGAGCTGACACCGTATATCAAGTCAAGCACAGTGAATGGGCGACCCCTCTTGTGATAGTGCCAAAGAAAGACAAATCTGTTGGGATATGTGGGGATTACAGAATTACTATAAATCCTCGTATAGAGGTGGATCAGTACCCACTGCCTTTATCGGGGGACATCTTTGCGTCTGTAATAGGAGGCACAAATTTCACAGTTCTAGATCTCTCTAGGGCTTACCTGCAACTTCAACTGCGCCCAAGAGCTATTGCCAGTGTACATTCATTTGGGTCTTTTATTGCGATAGCAACTATATGGACAGTCTCGGCTGACTTTTGCCGTCGCCGCCGTCATGCTGCGTATATATATATATATATATATATATATATATATATATATATATATATATATACATGTATGTATGTGTCAAAGAAAAATAATTCCGAAAAAAGCTTCCGAAGCGCGGAATCGAACCAGTGACTTCTCGAGCCGCAGCGCTTGGCTCTAACCACTATGCCACATAGCGCAGACCGCCCAGGAGGCTAACGGCGAGCGTTATATACACACCCTTTACCACAGTACTCAGAGACGGCCAGCGCTTATAAGCGTTTCTTCATTACCAGCGAGCTGGCGCTAGTAGCGCAACGGACGCACTTAAAGGCATCGGCGAGCTCGCCCCGCTCCTACGAACGCCGTTTCTCTTCGCCCTACAGGGCGTGGTCGCATTCGTGCGCTTATCCGAGGAAAGAAGAGGCGACCGGGGGGGGGGGGCTGTGGAGTGGACGTTTGTCTGCCATGTGCTTTCCTCGCGATGTCCGCGCTGAAGTAACAGAGCGCACGAAGCTCACTTCGCCCGCTGCAGCGGCCGCGTTTGCGAAAGGAGCGCGCTGTTCAAACGGAAATAAGTAACAACTGTGACAGTTCGCGCTCGTCCTCTGTGGACCTGTTCGTTTCGTGCGTACTGCTTTATGTTTGAGCAGTGCGCTTCAAGTGTCGAGCTGTGACGCATCGCGCTCGTCCTGTGTGTGTTCTTTTCTTGCGTCCTTTGCGCTTGAGTGATGCGCTGGAAATTTCGAGCTGGTGTCCGTTCTTCGCGTTACGTTCCAATTTGTTGCTATCGCATTCATTGCTTCGCCGTTGCGGCGAAACTGTGACTTTTTTTACATTTAAAAGACTGCCGTACGGAGCAAACGCTCTGGCGACGTTCCAAGCAGTAATGGACGAAATATTGCGAGGAATTCCTGGCACTGCATGCTACATAGATAATGTCCTTATTTCAGGAAAAGATAACCAAGAGTGCTACGAAAGAACCGAAAGAGTGCTAAAGAAGCTACAGGATCATGATATCCGCGTTAATGCAAAAAAAGCTCGCTCTTTCAACGCAAAGTGCGCTATCTGAGACATGTAATTGACAAGAATGGGTTGCACCCAGCATCAGACAAGGTGGAAGCTATCATGCATGCTTCACAGCCAAATGATTCTACACAGCGCAAAGCATTTCCTGGCCTTGTTAACTTCTATGCGAAGTTCATGCCAAATCTAGCAGCTCTACATGAGCCATTACACAACTTGCTACGCAAAGAAAGTGCATGGAAATGGTCAAGTCAATGTGACAAGTGTTTCAGAGAATGCAAAGAATTGCTATGTAATAAGCAGCTATTGGAGATTTATGATGTCAGAAAAGATTTGCGTCTGACATGTGACGCGTCTGCATACGGCTTAGGGGCAGTGCTGTCTCAGGTGGTTGATGGTCATGAAAAACATGTTGACTTAGCGTCTCGATCAATGACCCCAACTGAGCGAAATTACGCGCAAATAAAAAAAAGGGACTTGCCATTATTTTTGGAATCAAGACATTCCACAAGTACTTGCATGGTCGCAGGTTTGAAATTTTGACGGATCACCAGCCACTGACTGCTCTTTTTGACCCTAAGCCTCCAGCAAGCTCTGCGGCTGATGCGCGAGTGCACCACTGGTTACGCGTACTGTCAATTTACGGTTACCAGGTCACGTATACAGCAGGACGTACGAGTGGCAACGCTGATGGTTTGTCGAGGCTCCCCCTGCCTGAAACTGCTGAAAGCATTTCTTTATTTTGTACCGATACAAGACCTTCCTGTCACAGTTAAAGATGTTGTCACAGTTAAAGATGAGCTGGAGACAGCCAGAGATGAAGTGCTCCGCGTTGTACGTGAATTAACATAGATCGGTTGGCCAAACAAAGTTTCTGACGAGCTAAAGCCGTACTTTGTAAGGAAGTTAGAAATGAGTGTGCACATGGGTTGTTTAGTGTGGAATAACGGAGGCGTGATTCCCGCTTCACTTCAAAGTGACGATCTTGGATTGCTGCACGAACATCACATCGGCGTAGGCGTGCGCAGGTTTCCACTTCAGGAAGGGGGAGTGAAGGTTCATCGTGGCGCCCCCCTCCCTATTAAGTCAATGCAAGGGGCAGACTTTGCGCCCCCCTCTTCTTAGGTGACTAGGGGGGGAGGGACGCCCCCCTGCCCCCTCCCTCCGTGCGTACGCCAATGCACAGTGGTGTCATTAAGATGAAGGCACTCGAGGCCCTGTAACTACGAGCAGCTCAATGAAGTTTCTCTTCCGCCCTCTGATCCTGCTTTCTTGATATACAACAATAACAGCCAAGCAGAAAAGGTCCAAGATATAATGCAAAAAGTGGTGGGCTTAGTGGACGCCCTTGCCAGACACTTGATATAACAGGCTTTTTTTTCCACTAAGGGTATTATTAGTTATAACCAGTGTCGTGCAGTCCTGATATGCCACTTTAAGACCTTGCATAACCGCATCACCAACGCTTACATGATTTTTAGAAATAGCACTTTGTGCAACACTCTATCGAAGGCCTTTGTTAAGCCGAGTTGCAACATGACGACTCGGACAGCGAAATCATCACAACATTCAAAGGCCCTGCTGCTACACATTCCCCGGATTAGGGGACATCAGTACGTGGCACCATCTCTCAGCGGCAGCAACGGCGTCCTGCCGTTGCTGCCGCCATATCTCTTGAAAATTATATCTCTTGATCATATCATACCATATCAAATCATATCTTTTGAAAAAAAGCTAGTTATTGAAAACGACTTAGGGCTCTATACAGCAGAGACCTACTGCAACATTTTGGTAAAATTACAGTGTCGCACTACAAAGCGCGTGGCTTCCCAGGACAATTGAACACCGCCCATTAGAAACACATGGGGCCCCATTGTAAAATTTTAAATACTCTGGAAAGCCACGCGGTTTGTAATGCGACACTGTAATTTTAACAGAATGTTCAAATAAGTCTCTGCTGTATAGAATCGGGAGTCGTTTTTGATAACTAGCTTTCTTCGTAAGATACGATTTTTTCGCCTATTTCTCATTCAGTGATGGTTGGTTACCGCTGTCACCGACTAGAGATGTCGCTACGTGTCCCCAAATCCTGGTCATGTGAGTGATCGTGCATATGATACGGCCTTTTATGTCACATGTTTTATGTGGCCCAAGCAAGTGTTTGATCTCAGTTTGTAATCTGTTCCCAAGAATCTTCATTAACACTTTGTAATCAGAGTTGGAGAGACTTATTGGCATATATGTGCTTACTGACAGTAGCTTCTCACGTTCCTCTGTTTTTGGAATTAAATCCACGTGGGCAGTTCGAAAAGACGGCGGTAGTTGTTTTTCGTCGTATGCCTCCGCGAACACATTATATCATATCTGTGACACTGCATGTACAAAAGAGGCTTTCAACCCATCCTGTCCCGGCGCCTTTCCTAAAGCCTTGCCTGCTATGGCATCGTCAATTTCTCGCTTGCTCATTTTTTCTTCTTGTCTCTCTGTTTCTTTATCTTCAGAAAGTTTGTTTGACAACCCAGATCAACCGGTCTTTTGTTACCGAATATTTTGCGGTAATGTTCTTCAAAGGTACGTTTTATCATTTTACGCTCTGAAGTTATCTGGTCCCCGTACACTATTTGTTGGGTTTAATTTTGAAGGGTGTATCGCTTTTAGGTCAGCAACCGTGCGTTTATTTGCCGCTCATCGGTCCAGAACCTTTCGGCTCGTGCACGGACCACGGCAGCCTGACATTTTTCATTGTCGTTAGCTTCTAGCTAGTCCTTCACTTTGCTCATATCCTCTATTAACATTCCTGGTTCGTCACTCTCCATTTCAAGCAGCAGTTCAAGTTATCATTGTAGCTCCTTTCCCTTCATTTTTTCATTGTGGCCCTTCACGCTACCCCCTTCCATCGAGATCATTTTAACCTTAATCTTTAGCTGCTCCCACGCATCCTCATAGTTTCTTGGCTCGTTAGCTAGCAATATTCCAATGTCCCCCTGTACTTTCTTAACGAAGCATTCATCTTCAGGAAGCTTCCTACTGAATATCCAGAGGTACCAGTTGAATTTACGTTGTTTTGGCCGGGACCCAATATCAATGTACACCATAATGGGATCACTGGTAGGGACTGGCGTCACACCATATTTGTTCCATATTCATAGGCCTCCGGAGGGGGTGCAAGAGGCTAGGGGGCTGCCCCATTTGATTTTCCGATACTATTTTTATGCAGTGGCAATAAGCTACACAGCTGAATTAGCGCTCTCACGTCCCGTACATCCGTGTGAAACGGCCTTCAGGATTGTCAGCCAATTTTGCCCGTTACGCACTATTGGCTAATCTTGCCGGTCATGAGTCATGAGACGGTAGTGAAAAAAAAGGCTGCCTGCGCGAAATACACGCTGAAAATGCGTGTATTTCTGTTGTGTTGCGTCCATTAAAAGGCGACGAACATCTTCCATGTTGTAGTCCAGAACTAGGGTATTCAGCGAAACAGCACTTTTGTCACACACTGCGGTTCGCTAAGCACTATCATTGGTGCAACAGACTCAGTTAAAATGTCCCCAAAATATAGAATATCTACCACAACTTAGATACTGTTCAAGCTCTGCGAAAAAAGCACTTCGTTCCTGCATATCGTTCGGCACATACACAAATCAGTTTCCACTGATAACCACTAAAAGAAAAATTATACATGATTACCGGCTAGTTTCATTAACCATGAGCGGGTGTTCCGTAATACCCAAACTTTTCCGCATGAAAAGAAGGCAGCCGCCGGACGTGCCCATGGCATGGCTTATGCGCACATTACAGAGCCACGCCGATGCTCAAAATACCTTCGCAAAAAGAACCTATACAGGCGTTATGTGTAGCAAGGAATCCCGTTAACAAAAGCAATTATTCACGTTACCAATTGCGGTCGTTCGGTCACCGTGCGACGGCCTGATGTAGCGCTCCTCATTTTCATGAATTTTGTTTGTTTGTTAGCAAGGTTCTTCAATACGCTACTAAGATTGGTGTGTCGGTTCTTCTAATTGGTGATTTTCATATAAATTTATTGATAGCCCATTCTCAAACGCAACGTTTTATAGATGTCATAGAGTCATTTCATTGTGTGAACACTATCATTTCACCCATCAGAATAACGACGGACAGAACCTTAATTGTTTTGCGTATAGCAAATCACAATATCGCAGCTGTATTTTTGGGAATCCTTAGTTTCGACATTAGTGATCATCTGCCAATCTTTGCTTTCGTACCATGCCCTAAAAGAAAAACGAAACTGTCGTGAACATGCTGCCCCTTCGTTGAGAAGAAATTGTAACAGTGAGGCACTGGATGCTTTTCAGTCTATGGTAGAGAATATAGATTGGACAGCTGTATACAATGAAAGAAATCCAAACTTATCCTAAGATTTATTTTGGCAAAAAGTCAAACACTCGTATGACATGCTTCTCCACTACATTCGGTGAAGGGTCACCGGAAATGCAAAAAACCAAGGGTTACCCATGAGTACACCATACTCACGAATTGGATGGAATCCGAATGAAGGATATGTTATTCGATTCTTTATTCGAGTAAAAGACGAAGAGATACTCGGGGAATATAAAAAAAACTGAGGAATAAGCTTAACTCGGATCTTCGGAAAGCTCGCACTGAATATTATTAAATAAGTTTGCGTCTGTATCAGGCGACCTTAAATAAATAAGGACTGCTATTCGGAGGCTCAAAGGCAACTCAAACAGTGTGATCCCTAGCACACTTATCTTTGCTAATGTGGAATGTAATAACACTTCACTAGTGAACAAATTTAACGATCACTTCTTGCGTACTGGCACTGGAAACAAAACTCGCACATGTAATTTTACAAAGGATCTATGTATATGTATAATCTTTCGGTACTAAGTCCATGTTTCTTTCTACGTGCACTGAAGTTGAAATCTTTAATTTAATCAAGTATATCAAAACAGACAGTGCAGCGGGATTTGATGAAACAAAGCCAGAGCGACCATTCATGTTGCTAATATACTATGTGCCCCGCTTTTTCATATATGCAATAGGGGGCTGGTTACCGAGATTTTTCCCGGTAGTTTGAAAATAGTCGGAGTAGTGCTTCTGCGTACAGGTGAATCCTTCAGTGACCTAAATAATTACAGGCCAATGTCTGCGCTACCTTCTTTTTGCAAGAGTATTAGAACTAACTTTAAAGTTCAGGTTAACCAATTTTCTGAATTAAAACAATGCAATTGCCGACCATCAGTAGAGTTTTCGCAAGAATAATCCATCGGAAGAGGCACTGCTGAGCGTTAAAGGAGAAATACTTCATAATTTCGAAAATAAGTTATATACTGTCGGAGTTTTTCTTGACTTCCGAAAAGCTTTTGATTCTACAAATATCACATTTTGTTTTTAACACGAAAGTGTTTTTTGCCGGGGTCCACCAAGGCTTCAGTGACGTATATCCGTCACGGAAATGATGTCGAAAAAATTTACACGATCAGATTATTTATTGCAGAATGTAACATTCAACCAAAAACAAATACATCCCCACTAAGCTTCAAGCTTGGTGTTATAGCTTAAGCATAGTATGCCACATGTCACACATGCTTAAAATGGTTTCAGATGACACAGGTCGTCCATAACATTCAGTAGTTCATCATCGTAGCAAAGTTTTGCAAATACTTCGCGCAACTTGCACATTTGTTCAATAAAATAAATACGAACTGGCCGAGCATCTAAATCACAATGCCTAACTGCCACACGGCTTCGCCATATACTGTGCAAGCCAAGGAGAAAGAACATATCGTATATTAAAAAGCCTGGTTCTATTGCTAAGAACCAGGGTGTCGGAACGAAATGTTTTTCGTTTCGGTTTTAGTTTCATTCAACCACAAAAAGTTCCGTTCCGTTTCTGTTCCGGAACGAAAAAAAATGTTCCGTAACGGTTCGTAACGGTTTTTCTTGCGCAAAAATTTGAAGTTAAGGTAATCATAAAGAACATTGAATTTGTGATGTAGTGACTTGCCCTCCTCTTTGGAAAGTGGGACAAGGGTAAAACACGTTCTTCAGAGGAGCGGAAGCAACTCTACCACGAATTCATACCAACTTGCACAAAGCAGTCTTAATTGCATAGTCATAGTATTTATTTTCTCAAATGACAAATACGATTTTTTTTAGTGGGCTCAGTGCTTTGTGTCAAGGGAGGGAGCACGACCTCAGAAGCAGCACGTCACTGAGTGTACTCTCTGATGTCCGAGACCGCTGTTCTGATAAAAAGATCACCAGGCCTGCGGGGAACACGCAGCACAGTCACAGCGAAAGCTGGAAGAGCGGACTTTGTAGAGCCCGTTGTAGATTCTCTTGGGGCAACTAATACAAGTACACATACAAGTACACTACGCCATAAATAATCGTAATTTTTCTCAAGTATCGTAGTTCCTACTATACAATTTTTCGTCATTTTTTTGGAGAAACGTGGTACCCGCTACACATCTGTATAAGTCAGTGCACTTTGTGCTGTAGCTGATGATGATGAGGAATTATGGCTGAGCACTTTGCAGTGGGTGGGAACTTGCAGTGTTGCGGAATGGGAGCCTCCATACCATTCCAGTTCCATTTCGGGGAATTAGGACTTGCCGCAATTCCATTCCTTTCCATTCCTCGGAATGAAAAAACTTAGCCCATTCCCACTCCGGGAATGGCCGGGCAGTTCAATTCCATTGCTGTGATTCCTCAAAGTAGGAAAGGCATCTTGATAGTTTTATCGAGTCAAGAATGAACGCCCCATAAAGCTGATGCCATCAGATTAGGGGTGTGCGAATATTCGAAAGTTTCGAATATTCGTCGAATATTACATTCGAAATATTCGTATTCGATTCGAAAAACATGTATTCGAAAAGTTTCGAATATTTGATAACTTCGAATATTCGAAAAATTCCAATACGTGATTCGATTATCATGCATAAAATAACTCGTCTTCCACATTTCTGCTGCGTTCGTATAGCTAAAAACGTTGCCGAGAGGAGCGATACACATCGTAAGTACACGGACGTACGGAGGAGGAGGAAGGAAATGAAGGAAAGGCAGGGAGGTTAACCAGACGCGCGTCCGGTTTGCTACCCTACGCTGGGGGGAAGGGATGAAGGGATTAAAAGAAAGAAAGAAGAGGGAAGAAGGCACTGTCAGGGTACATATGCACCTGTCCATTGAATGCCTACAAGCGGTCGTTTAAGCCGGTCGATTTTAAAAAGAGCAGTAATGCTCGCGTCGCTTTGCTGGCCTGCGATGCGTAGGGCCACGATCCGAGGATCTTCTCTTCGGAAAACGGTCTGTCATCTAACTTATTCAGCGGATCGCGCAGAACGTTTCGTTCGTTCACAAAACGTCCACAGAAACACACGATATCTGCCTGCGACGAGCACCCCAATACGTATGATTTATTGCTGGTGCATCTCCGACGTGCAGCGCTGTTGGCGATCATGTAACCGTACATTTTCAATATCATGCGGCCGTAACGTGCCGCACTACCACTCGTTCACTATGCGGGACCACTTCTGAAGAAAGACAGTGACCCATGTGACTGGTGGCGGACTGTAGGCACCTTCAGATACCGCAGTCTGGCAAAGCTTTGCCCCATGTACCTCCCTATACCAGCCACTTCTGTTCAAAGCGAGCGTGCCTTTTCAGTGGCAGGGGGGGGGGGGGTTGTCTCTGTTAGAAGGGAGCGCCTGCTGCCTGATCATGTGGAGCAACTAATATTTCTTCGTGATAACATCTAGTCATTAATTTCATTGTGCCGTGATATTTGCTTGTGTTGTGATGTGCATTGTGCTAGCCTGGACATTGTGTTCTGGAGATAGCAGTGTATGTTATGTTGACATTAAGGCTGTTAATGTTTTTTTTTTTCAAATAGCTACATGTTAAATAAAATATTGTTACTGTGGAGGCATTTTTCCTTTGATATTCGATATTCGATTCGATATTCGAAGGTGGATATTCGTATTCGATTCGTATTCGAAAAATCTGCTATTCGCACACCCCTACATCAGATGCATTAAGAACTGCAAAAGTACGCAAAACACGCTACCAAGGTCGATGGATAGTAGCTTGGTGACATCTCGTGCAGTACAACCACCGTACTAATTCCCATAGGGACAGTTCTTCCGCTACCTATAGTACTTGCGTGGTCAGCATGTTTTAACGAATTGTGTTGTTTTAATAATGTTTAAGCTTAAATGTGTTAATGCTAAAATGATGACATAGAGTATTTTTATGCTGAAAAAAGTAGTATTCAAGAAGACTAAGCCGTTTTACCACGCGTCTGGAGCGGTCATGAATATGGAGAAAACTAAGATTTGGTTAATATGGGGAACAAAACCTTCTCGATCTGCTGGTATTAGTTGGAACAGTGCACCTCTCGGGCACCTTGTGCCTTTGCATCGAATACGGAACACTGGGCCGCACTGCTCGTCAGCACTCATGGTTGTCAAGCGCGCCTCTCAAGCATGGATGTGGTGAGGAGAGCTTTCTGTGTTCGCCTGTGCGCAGGTATGCAGTGTCTTCGTTGTCGCAAAGGTTATTCACGTGTGTCAGGTACTAAACTGCTCGTGAGATAAAGATCAGGCTGTGCACAGAGTATTCGCCACTTTCGTGCGGGGGTATCAATGCGAACAAACGCGCAGGGGTAGTTTGTTTCTCCCTTCAGTACCTGCTGGGATAATGAATTTGTTTGTACACTAACTTATGCCTCTGTTTGTAGTAGGCGCGTTGCTTATAAATGTAGCGTGCTTGTAATCAGCCAAGCCATCTTAAAAATACTGCTTTATTGTTAAATTCGAGGTTCTGACTTACTAATGTTTGAAGTTTGAAAAACAGCACGTAGACGAAAACGTGCTATATTTTCGGAAAAAGATGTAATTCCATTCCCATTCCATTGCGTGAAAAAGGCACTTAATTTCATTCTCATTCCATTCCTCCAAGCGTTGTCCTCATTCCATTCCGGGGTTGCGAAAATGTCGAATGATTCCGGAGTCATTCCAATTCCGGAGTGGTAACTCCGCAACACTGGTGGGAAGCATTAAACCACACACTTAGCGCTATTAGCATTGTGCGATGACTGGTTATTTTGCTCTTCTGCCACGCTATATTACATATGTTAACACGATTCCCCACCCGACATGACGCCTCGATAGAGTATTTTTGCGAAGGAGTTACAAGCACCAGCGTGGCACTGTGGTGAAAGACCCGGCTGCCACGCCGAGGGCGCGGGTTAAAATCTCATCCAACCCTAAAAATATGTTTTTCATTCAATTTTTTAGATGCGAAGTATCTTAAGGCAGAGCTCAATCCGGTGGTGGTGGTGTGCGGCGTGACCGCCCTTACTGCGCATGCGCATACCCTCTCCACTTTCCCTCTCCCCTTCCCCTTTCCACTCTTCCTCTGAAACGCGGGCTAGACGTGCCGAAATTCTCTCCTGCGCAACGCCGCGATGAGCTCGAGCGCATGCGCGTCCCCTCCGCTTCTCTCTCCTCTCCCATGCTGCCCCCCTCTCGCCCGCCTGTCGACCGCGTTCGCCGCTCGACCTGTGAGAATTAACGGCCAGGCTAGATTGAAGATACGACGCGCGTAGCGTCCCTCTTCGCGTTCCACGACGCGAGGTCGGTAGCATGCCCAACGAACGCCAACGGAACGCGATCGTGCAAGTGCTCCGGCTTCGCATCGCCTCATGGTCCCCTTTAGCGGGAGATGGTGTAATTTTTCTTATTTCACGCGATAGTGGTCACGTACACCGGCGGCGGCGGACAACTATGGCCCCAAAATCAGCTGTTGTGATCTCATAACAGCTTTCGCTGTAACGAACTTCAGCGCCGACAATGCCCTCTCCACTTTGGCCGGCGTGACAGGCGCGCAAAAGTCCACTTGCGTTAATACAAACATCTCTGGTTGCCACTGTTTTCGTTTTTCGCACAATTTCAACATATCTTCGCTTTGGAATTCCTGCCTGAGGTACGCGCTAGTACTATATCCTGACATATGCTCACATTGCACTAGCTCAGTTGTTCTGGATCGCGAAGTTTTCTCGTGAACCGAAAAACGATTTAAAAATTTTCAGTTTCACTCCGGAACGAAATAATATATAAAGTTTCGGTTACGATTTCGTTTCGGTCAAAAATATCGTTTTTTTTTCGTTTTTCGTTTTCGGTTTTCGTTCCGTTCCGACACCCTGCTAAGAACCGAATCCCGCGTGGTGTATGTGGGAATTCTTTCTTAAGTGTTCTTTGGAGAACATCCCAAAATAAAAAGGCGTCCCAGCAATCGATAAAGACGTGCTCTATCGACTCTGGTTTTTGACAAAGTAAGCAATTGGATCCCCACGGTAAAAAGTCACCTCTTTGCTCTAGCCACGTTTTAACCGGGAGCGTATCAGTGTGTAACTTAAAAAAGAACGTTTTAACTCCGGCTGATACGATCATTTCTTTAACTCTCTTCAAAACGTCTTCTCCTTGGCCGCCACTATACATAGATCGATACAAAGGAACAGGAAAAACACTTTCAATCAAATCACTCGTCAAACGCTTTCGAGTGACATTAGACAGATAATCCAAACTAAATCTGGCACTGAGAAATCTAAAAGCCAAAACAACTTCTCGCAGAAAGCTACTGACAGCATGATGGAGCTCATCATGTGAAGTAACAATAAAGTTTGGCAAGGCTGATGCAAGCCTGATTTGAAGGAATGTCCGTAAAAATGGGTCGCACTGGTCCCGTAGAAAAAGAAACCTCGAAACAACTTGCCTCAAGAATAGGTGCGGTAAAGCCAATCCTCCTCTTTTTAGCCTCAAGAAAAGGATGTTGCGGCTTGTCCGTTCATACTGGGACTGCCACACGAAAACTGCCAATAGCCTATGAATCCTCTGAATATTGATCCTGGTGCATGGCAGTACTTGCAACAAGTAGACCAACCGCGATACCAAGAAGACGTTGCATATTGTCGCGCGTGCGAAGACATATATCACGTCCACCCCATTTCTGCGTCAGTACAGAGAGCTCTTTGGTTTTTTCAGCCCACAGGTCATCGTTTTTCCGATATTTGTCTAGTGGCACACCGAGATAGGTATTAGGTTTATTAAACCATTTCACTCATTCGTAGACCGCAGGGGACACTTCCCAATTTCCATGCCACAGGGCTGCACACTTGTCTAAGTTTACAATGCTCCCGGTAGCATCACAAAACCTTCGCACAACGTTCATGGCAATGGTTACGCTCTCCTGATCGCTGCAAAATACGGCAACACCATCAGCATATGCTAACATCTTCACCTCACACGCTCCTAGGTGAAAACCTTGAATACTTGGATTTTTTGTTATGGCTCCACAGAGGTGTTCTAGGTACAAAGCAAATAATAATGGTGAAAGTGGGCACCTTTGTCTTACAGATGAACATACATTAATTCTTTCAGTTAACTGGCGGTTCACAATTAACTTTGCTGAACAATTGTCATAAGCCATTTTAACACCCTGGAGTATCACAGAGCCAACGCCAACGTGTTCTAACATCTTAAACAGAATGCTATGACAAACTAGATCAAAATCTTTCGCTAGATCAATTTGCAACATTGCAACTCTTCTTAAGTCAGCGTCACAACACTCTAATATGCTTCTTGTTGTATGAATATTCGTAAAAATTGACCTTCCTTTTATTCCACAGGTTCGGTGTGGGCCAACCAGTGTACATATGACTGTTTGCAACCGCATCGCTAGAACTTTCATTAGTATTTTGTAGTCAACATTAGTCGATGTTATCGGCCTATAGCCTGACACATATTTCCGTTTTACAGGGTCTACACTTTTTGGGAGCAGTACGGTATGCGCTTTCTTAAATGAAGGTGGTAGACTACCTTTGTTAAAAGATTCAGCGAATACTTTTTGGAGTAAGGCGGCCAACTCTGTCTTAAAAGCTTTGTAAAATATTGCCGTTATTCCGTCTGGGCCAGGAGATTTACCGTTATGCAAGCTGTCTATAGCTGTTTCTATCTCAGCAGCAGTTATATCAGCCGATAGACTTTCTGTATTTTCGGTACCAAGTGTTGGCAAGGAACTAAGAAAGTCTCTTTCAAAACTCTTTTCTTTAGGGATACGATTAGAAAATAATTCGCGATAATATTCAGTAAATGCCTTCTTTATGTCTCCCGGTTCACTCGTTAACTTGCCATTATATTCGATTTCTGTGATGTCTTTAGCACGCGCATACCTCTTTTCTGCAGCCAAAACCCTTTGGTTGGGCGTTTCATTTGCGAGTAACCTGTCAGCACGAGCCCTTACAACCGCACCTTGAAATTTTGTGACATCGATAGCCCCGAGTTTGTTTTTAATGTCTCTAATGGCGTCACCATACGTTCCAGGATTTTCTCTTTCTGCTTTGCTGTATTCCTCAAGTAAGTTCTTTAAACAATTCTCTTCAGCTCGTTCCTCGTATCGGATTTCTGCAGCTCTTTCCATGGCGCCCATCTTTACTGTAGATTTAAATGATTCCCAATTTTCCGACCAGTTTGTAAACGCTCGAGTGTTAAGTTTGTGGAGTTCTTTTTGGATGCAACTGACAAACTTATCATCGCTAAGTAGTTTCACATTTAGCTTCCAGAGATCCCATATAAATGCACGTTTAGGAACTTCCTTTGTGCCTAAGGAGAACATAACAAGTGAGTGATCACTGAATGAGACTTGTTCAACACCATAACCAGCACATACATTCGCCAACTCTAATACCACATAGGCTCTGTCTAATCTTGCGTGACTAGAACCCTGAAAATGGGTATAATGACGGTGCAATCCTCCTTTAGCGAAGAAAGCAACATGCTGAAGGGAATATTTCTCAATCCTCTCTCTTAGGTAATTAGCACTATCATCTTTTAAATCTAAGTAGCTGGATCGATCATCTGCACTGAGTACACAGTTAAAATCGCCAAGGACAACGAGAAGCCTATTTGTGTCAAAATAAGGGCACAATTCCAGGCAAAACGATAAGCGTTCACGAGGGTTTGTCGGCGCATACCCACAGATTACTCTGAACTTTGCCTTCTCATACGTAAAGTCGCACAAAACAAACCTTCCACACGTAGAGCTAACGACTGTTTCCTCAGCAATGCCTAAACACCTCTTAATAAATATTGCACACCTTGCAGAAGTACCTGCTGCGTGGCTAACGCACACCTTATAACGCGCACTGAACTGAGCGATCATATGGTCGGTTCCACTCTCACTTTCCACCTTTGTCTCTTGGACAGCAAGTATGTCCAAGTCCTTTTCCTCAATGAGACGCCTGACCTGGCACTGCTTACGCCTTGCAGCCAATCCACGCACGTTAAGCGTGCCTACTCGAATTTGTGCAGACAGAAGCGCCATTGTCAACACAAGTGAACCGACATATACGATTAACCATCGTTGAGCCAGTAAGCGTTCAGGCTCAACGCCGAGCGCTCACTTTCTGCGTCGTTCGCCGCGCACAGGCGACGAGGACGCAGATCGAGACATGGCAGATGTATTTCCCTTTTCGCTGCTGGCCTTGAGCGACGGACGCTCACGGCGTTGCGGCTTACGGTCGGAGCCGCCCTCGTTCGGCGTGGGAGCGTCCTTCCTCGGACGCTTCGCCGGCGCCTCGCTGTCCTCCGCCAGGTCGCAGTGTTCCTGTTCCTCTACTGTGTCTTGAGTCGTCTTCTTGTCGGCGGCTTCAGGCTCTCCCGGTGACTTCCCAGCACATCCACTTGTCCACCTGGCTCGCGATGAGGAGAAACTTCATCCTTTGTAGGTGCCGTAGACTCTGCCTCATCAGCGTCCATGAGGTGCTCGTGGCTGCCTTCGACAGCAGGAGACGCACCCATGACGCTAGCGTATGTTCTAGCACAGTCCTCCCTAACATGCCCAAAAGCGCGACACCCAGTGCAGCGCGGCGTCTGACAGTCACATCTGATGTGCCCACGCCTCCGGCACCTCAGGCAGGTCGGTGCTCGTCCAGGCACAACAACCAGTACAGAGCCACTGTAAAACTTGAACAGATGTGGTAGCTCCCCCGCTGTCACGCCTTCTTTCAGGACCATCCGCACAACTCGCGTTGTCGATTCTGGGCACTCGAAGCCAGGAACATGCCACTCGTCAAGGCGAACGTCCTTCACTTCACCAAACTCACACAGAGCCTTTCGAAGAGCCTCTCCCGGAATGTGGAAAGGCACCCAGTGAATCTTGAGCGTAATTTCTTGCTTACAAGGGTCAATGATTGCACAATATCCACCCTTCACACGTAAGCCACCTTTGGAGAGTACGGTGTTCTTCGCCTCTGGCGTTTGGAACTTGACAAGCCAGACATGGCTCATCTCAAACGCACCTATGCCGCTGACAGCTTTGAGCACTCCGGCTTCTTCAAGTGGTTCTCGAAAGCCTTCGATTCGATAGGGTCGCTTCGAAGGGTCTCCGTGGAGAAATACACCATCTCCCGCTAAAGGGGACCATGGGGCGATGCGTAGCCGGAGCACTTGCACGATCGCGTTCCGTTGGCGTTCATTGGGCATGCTACCGACCTCGCGTCGTGGAACGCGAAGAGGAACGCTACGCGCGTCGTATTTCCATCTAGCCTGGCCGTTAATTCTCACAGGGCGAGCGGCGAACGCGGTTGACAGGCGGGCGAGAGGGGGGCAGCGTAGGAGAGGAGAGACAAGGGGAGGGGACGCACATGCGCTCGAGCTCATCGCGGCGTTGCGCAGGAGAGAATTTCGGCATGTCTAGCCCGCGTTTCAGAGGAAGAGTGGAAAGGGGGAGGGGAGAAGGGAAGTGGAGAGGAGGAGGGGAAAGGGGAGAGGGTGAGTGGAGAGGGGAAGTGGAGAGGTGTATGGGAAAGGGAGAGGGGCGAGGGGGAGGGGGAGAGGGAAAGTGGAGAGGGGAAGGGGAGAGGGATAGAGGACATGGGGAATGGTGAGGGAGAGTGGAGAGGAGGTGTGTGGAGAGGGTATGCGCATGCGCAGTATGGGTGGTCACGCCGCACACCACCACCACCGGATTGAGCTCCGCCTTAAGATACTTCGCATCTAAAACACAAAGGTTCATACCTTCACCTGTCGGCAAAATCGGCAGTAAAAAATCACAGCATATCCACGGAGTGAATGATGATGAGTAGGCGAAGCTGCGGAGGTTCATCGGTAAACCGTGAATCTTCCGTGAATTCTGCCCAGTACATCATCACCGACGTGAGATCGGGCGCGTTTATACTAAAGGTTCGATGAGTTATGACGACTTGCAGCTCACTTTAATTTTACATGTACGCTGTAAATTTTCATTGTTTAGAAAACCATTGCTTTAGAAAAATCTGGCGTCTTTCGTTAAGCAGCTGGCGTCTTTTCGTTTTGCTTAAGAAACATCTGGCGTTCTTTCGTTTTGCTTTTACAAAACATCTGGCGTCTTTCGTTGGTTTATTTCATCAATCAACGGCGTTTTGAACAAAATTTTTATTGTTTAATCACGCACAGGAGAAATCTCACCAGGCACTACCTTGGAGGTAAACAATGGATGCTAATGGGAATGAGACACAGAAGAAGTCGGCTTTTAGCTAACACTTACACTTCTACTTCTACTAACGTTTCCTACTGGAACATGCCAATGGCTGCTAATGGGGAATGAGAGACAGAAGAATTCGGCTTTTAGTTAACGCGCACGCTGCGAATTTTTTATAGTTCAACAATGCACAGGAAAAATCTCCCACCGGCACCACCTTGGAGGTCAAAGCGTAAGACATGTTACGGACTGCGACTACTACTACTACTACTACGACGACGACGACGACTGCGAGGGACGAACGGGTGCCGCCTTAAGGAGCTTCGCCCCTAAAAGAGGTAGCCCGGTGGCGGGCGCGAACCAGATTCATCCCGGCCAGCGTCGGCCGTTTGTTCACCTCGCAGAGAGCGAGCCATCCCGCGTCTGGTCTAGTCTATCGCCAGAGGTGGAATCACTGCGCCACGGTCACAGACTCTAGCGGCTTTACAAACGCGCCTTTTATATCTACCACTCTCCCGGTCGGCGGGTGGTGTTGCCCTCTGGGAGCGGTAAAGTAAAGTAATTCGTCATTACTGTGGCCTCCGCGATTAGCACCAGCAACGCGTTACACGTCCGTCCCATTCGGCGCGTTTTCAACAGAAGTTCAATTTTGTCAATGCCTTAACACACCGCGAGGTGGCGATCTTAGCCCAAGCGTCGTAAAAGCGTCGGCCTCGCTCGCAGCCTCACGCTGATCCAAACCAAAATTAGCTCTGCGACGCGCGCCTGCCTCACCTGGCTGTAACACCGCGTTCCCAGCTCACGCGCTCGCCCCGAGAAAAATCGCGGCCGGGCTACCGGGGCGGCGCGACACGCTTTGCGTTTTCCTCTAGTCCGACCGCGGTGTTCAATCACAATTTAACACGCTGCGGGATGGAGACCAAGTTCTGCGTCCAATATGTGACGCTCTTCTGGCTATCACACATCTTTCTTTGATTACTCTTTCAGCGTTAAAGGGGTCATGAAGCACCCCTTGGGCTGATTGAAAAAACACATCCTGCGGAAAGCTGACACGGCTATGAACTGCTCTGCCAAATATTACAGTCGTGCGCGCCGCGTAATGGCCACAAGCGGAGCGCGAAGTTGCCGTTTCCCCAGGCACCCTCTTTTCAAACAGAGGCCGGTTCTCACTCTCGTCGGTGGGCGGGGCGTCTGTCCGCTGTACGTCGCAACATAGAGTTTCCTACAATACTTACTAGAGGGAACTCTGGCGCTAGTGTCTATGGGAGCTGCAACGCATGACGTTTCAGCCAGCATGGGAATGATGGGTAGTACACAAATTTGTCTAAACTTCGTACTTTCGTCTCCGTTTGGCTCTGCGTCGGCTGCATCCGCTTTGTCGCAAAACAAATTTCAGTAAAAGTCAGCAGTTTTACTTCGCCACTTTATCTTCTTTAGGCTCAGCGATTCAAATCTGGTCACGAAGTTCACAACGATCCATTCTTTTATCCGAAAGAAAACCAAAACACAGCAATAAACAAAGCCACAAGTACGTTTGAAGCTGTAAGCACGAAGACTAGGCAAATTTGTGTACTACCCATCATTCCCATGGTAGCTGAACGATCGCAGCGCCAGAGTCCCCTCTAGTTAATTTTAGGAAACTCTATGCGTCGCAAGAGACATAGCATGCTTATTGGCCGATAGCCGACGTAAATCGAGAGCGGCGTTCGGATCAGATGCGCTTCTTGCCGCGGGGTGCCGCCACTTGCCGGCGCCGCACTCCTCAGTACACGGTAGCCGCACTCGCGCAAGCGAATCACAGCGGGAGAGCGATCGCGTTTCATGATGCGCGCTGGCGTAACTTCTTTCCCCCATGCCATCCCTCCCTGTCTAGCTTCCAGTGCGCTCGCCGGCACCAGAAAAGAGAGAAAGCGCTGGGAGCGTGCGCCAAACCCCCGTAACTCCGCTGATTCTTGACGGATTCGAGAAATTTTTGCGGCAATCGATTCGGGAGGCAGTACACTCCGATACTGAGGCCATTAGATCATTACTTGGAAAAGTGGTTCATGACCCCTTTAACTACTACAGCTACCACAAGGGTTTGTCTAATAATTTAACATGGACGTTAGTCGTCGGGATGGAGATGTACCACAAATCATCAAAGTGGGTGCATCCACGTTAAACGGTGCTATAGCTGCCAGACATCAATATACATTGTACAAACTCTCTTATATCAATGTACAGGAAACACTCTATTACTTCTGTAAGGGCACGCTTTACTTTCGTGTTATTCCGATTCCTATGACGGAGGGATCAACCATCTTTTGATTGAAAAGGTGCCTTTATATGGAATTGGAGGTGTTACCTTAGATCTTATTATTAAGTATTTTTCAGATAGATTCAACTTGTAACTGCGTATGCTCAGAGTTGCAGGAAGTAAAGTGTGCTGTACCCCAGGGGTCCATTTCGGGTCCCTTATTTTTTATCATTTATATTAACGATATTCTAAATATGCCGCTTACACCTAAAATGGTCCTCTAAGCCGACGATACCAGTTTATTTTTCTCTGGTCATAATTTAGCTGACTTGGAAACAGCAGCAAATAATTCGTTACACGAGCTGCTAATTTGGTTCTCTCTCAACTCACTTCAATTAAATGTTTTTCAAACTAAACACATTGTTTTTAAACCTAGGAACAAACCTGTTGTCATTGGCATTTCTTTGTTGTGATGCTTGTGCGATGGAACGGGTAGCTGTATTTATATTTCCGGGAGTATTGTTCGAAGAACATTTGAACTGGACTCGTCACGTAAATATTGTCACGTGGTCGTGACGTCGACGAAGACCGCAGTCAGCACGTCCGAGATGAAACTGTTTATTTGGCCGAACTTGTGGCCGGGAAATTGAAAGTCAAACTACAACAATACACTGGTAGCGGCGAACACAGCGTCGACCGTCGATCAACTGACTAGCGGTGAAGCGCGTCGGCATTTAAACATGTGCCGTCGAATATTCCAGCGTTATCGCTGGCTGTCGTGCAAATTCTAGAATAATAATAATAATATCTGGGGTTTAACGTCCCAAAACCACGATATGATTATGAGAGACGCCGTAGTGGAGGGCTCCGGAAATTTTGACCACCTGGGGTTCTTTAACGTGCACCTAAATCTAAGTACACGGGCCTCAAACATTTCCGCCTCCATCGGAAATGCAGCCGCCGCGGCCGGGATTCGATCCCGCGACCTTCGGGTCAGCAGTCGAGCGCCATAACCACTCGACCACCGTGGCGGGGCAAATTCTAGAATAAGCTCGAGTGTGCGCGTCTTGCGCGCAATCTTAACAAAATGATCTACAATGATCGCGAAGATTCTCGAACAATGAGGCGCGGTTCGCGCTGAGCGTTGCGACAGTCTTTGTGGCCGAAAACCGTATACAGCAAAAGTGATAAAGAAACGCACGTGGCAATTCCCCCCTCTGAAAAAGCATCGTCCCGATGCTTAAAACAGAACAGGCCAATGCATGCAACGATAAATAACTAGAATAAAGCAACACAGTACAATAAACAATAAGCACAAGAAAGAAAGCACAATAAAAAAGCAAAATGACAGTCCTCAGATTGGCTAACGCGCGTGATATGATTTGAGGCGCACGATATGGACGACTTCAGGTTTTGCACGGCGCCGCTGAGAGTTCGTAATGCCGTCAGGGACAACCTCGTAGTCGAGTGCGCCGAGGCGTCGAAGTACCCTGTACGGTCCGAAGTATCGTCGAAGAAGCTTCTCACTGAGTCCCCGTCGGCGTATTGGCGCCCATACCCATACACGGTCACCGGGTTGGTATTCCATGTGGCGTCGTCGAAGGTGGTAGCGGCGGCTGTAAGTCGGCCGTAGAGCACTGCACGGCCCGTTGGCCTGTCCATATAGCTGTTCTTCTAGCGCGGAGCTGGTATATAATAGCAGCCTCCCATTTGGACAGCGTGATCGCTTCGCCGCCACGTAACACGGAGCACCACCAGAGCATGTGTTCTAGATTGGCTTGGCAGAACAAAACGCTCACTTCACTTTGTTTTTATTGCACTTTATAACCTATTGAAATTTATAGCATGCTCTAACCACAGAGCCAACCATGCACCCTTCTCGATATGTAGTACCCGTCTTCACCATTGTAGCACCTTGCCAGAGCAAGAGAAACAGGTGAAAAAAGCAAATTTGTGACCTTTGTTGTAAACACACTAATCTAGATAAAGGTATGGAACCGCATGCACCACGTGTATGCGTATAATCAGCCGAAAGGAAGAAAAAAACTATTTGTCATAGCACTATTTTCATACACCATACCACTGCTTGTATATACAGACTGTAAGTTTCTTCTTCACATGTTACAGTCTGTCTTCACAGACTGTAAGTTTACTTAATCACATGTTATTGAGCGAAAAATCAAAGTATCAAGAGATTCCCGATTTAAGCACGCCATGCGCTGTTGCATCACATATCCTGGCGCGCTAAAGCTTCTTGCACTGCTCGCGCTGGCCGGACGGGCGCACCACATCTGCCTTGCCAATTGCGAAGGCGTCGGCAGTCATTGTTCTTAGCTTCCACCACTGGAGCAAATGTAGGTTGTCTTTGTGGGCCTCTGCAGAATGACCATAGCTGTCCAGCTCATCCCTTCACTTCTCTCATTCCCGAACGTCGTGCCACTCTTCAATGTCATCTATAAAACTCCTCTTTGACGGCTTCTCCTTGTAGTTCTCAGCAGTGTATGTTATGCACGGTTTCCACCGTGCTCGTTTTATCCATATTATAATGGTTTATGCCTTCCCTGCGATGTTGTATCGGTAGAAGGTGGCCATTGGACTACGCGGTTAGGACTGGCAGGAGTAGGACGAAGCAATTTCGATATATTTTCGGGGTTCGTTCGAGTTTGGTAATAGATGCGCGACTAAGCTTCTCGAAGCTTACTCATTGGATGCATACGGTTCGAGGTAAGGGGATATCACCCGGCACGGAATCTGTCATTATCCTTTTTCAAGCCAGATATTTCGTCAAGCGAATATACTTCACCCCACGCCTTGTTTAATGGACCTGTTCTGTTCCTGCACATTCCAATGCTGCTGTGGCAGTATCATGTATACCTCTCGCACTATATAGCGCACTATATAGGGCCTCAAACACGCGGCTCGCGGACCTCTCGCTAGCGGCTCCCCGCCCTCACATGACTGTTTTCATCCCATTTTTTTATAAGTATGTTCTTGAGATACACAGGCATGACAGATCGAAAGCATATTTTTCTTGAGGCAACCCCTGCAGTCACCGTGTGGTGGTACATAACCGTGAAACAAAAGCTATATTTGAGAATCGGCGTCCAGATTTCAGTCACTATGGGTGATACGAAATGACTGGTTACCCAGACGTGAAAGAGAGACGTCCGTTAATGGCAATACTAAAGGCGAACTGCTGCGCCGGCCACGTGCATGTGCACGTGCCCTCGATGCCCATCGGTTTCCTGTTCTTCGATAGAGTCTGGCGCGCTCCAAGTTGCTCCGTTTCGCACTATTTTGCAACGATATGTTGTTGGAATCCTGCCGCCAAATCCCCTTCAGAAATGATCCCGTATATGAGATATGGGGAAGGTCTGCTGTGAAATAACGGTAGTTTTAAAACCTGTTCCCCCGTCCCACGCTCCTACCTTCGTCATTGCCCTAGCCCTTGCGGGAGTAAATTTTTGTGAATGCGGCCCGTTAGCTAAGGTGAGTTTGAGACCCCTGATATGGCGGAGCAAGACGAAAGCTCAGACGTTAACAATGCGGGCATACAAAGCAGGCTGTGCATGTCCATCTCGCGCCACATGACCACTGTCACAGAGTCACAGAAAAAGAATGTGCCTTTATAGGGATTCTATGTATCAAGACTCCGTGCAGACATTTCGTTTTAGAGGGGGGCTCTAAATTTCAACAACGTTTGCCCGCTTTGGGTTATCATTGTGATCACTGTTGCGATCACAGTGCATTACACATTACATTTATTACTGCGATTACAGAGTAACATTTGGGATACAAAATAATAACGAAAGGAAATAAAGCACGGAATAGCGGGATGTTACATATAAGTGCCTGGGCTATTTACTTTTAGCTCGCCCGTTTCAGGTAAACCTAGTAGCTCATATGCAAGAAGCAAATGAGTTCAGTACTTATCCCTCATAAAACTTCTCCAAACAGCTTACCCCACATAAAAAAAGCGTTTTTTTCGAGATAAAATGTGGGACATATATGCATGCACAGCGTATGCGAAACAAGGCATATTAAAGAGAACAGCGATTTGTCTATTATCAGTAAATTACTCTTTTACCATTCCAAAAGCACCACGCTCGCCGCGACAAGACTCTTGGTAAGAGAGAAAACTCGCATGAAAATGGAGGTAACGACGCCAACTTGAAATTCACGCAGCAAACTCCGTGACGTCATAGATTCTGACGGCATTTACTGGGCCCATGTTGTTTATAGTGGGTAAAAATGAAGTACATTGACCTCTGAGGGGGTCACAGACTTAACATACCAAGTTTCTGGAAATTTCGTTGAGCCAGTGTCCCCAAAATACGACGAATACAGTTTGAAATCCGTGACGTCACGTGCGGAGATTTCAGCGTGAAATTTCAATATGGAACTTTGACCTTGATTTTCTCCTTTATTAATAACTCATTGATGGTGAAATGAATGACGTTCGGGTTCTCAGAGTAACCGGTCTAAACCAATTCAGTGTTTCACTTTAGTGACCCTTTAAGAACGGAGCAAAGTCCAAGCCCGGCCCGACACGAGCCCGCCACCTCAAACACGGGCCCTGCCCTAAGCCCAGAGCTTCAGGCCCGAGCCCGGCCCGGGCCCGCCGTGAAAGCTACTTTACCCGGCCCGGCCTGGCCCACGGGCCGGGCCGGGCTCGGGTTTTCGGGTAGGCCCGAGCCCGTGCAGTGCTCTAGTCGTCTGCTGGTTCTTGATCCGTAGGCGGGCGAGCTGTCGTGCTTCTTCGGTGCGCTGTAAGTAAGCGGCGGCGTCGAGATTTTCTTCGTTGGTGACGTTGGGTAACATGGCATCGAGCGTCGTCGCCGGGCTTCTTCCGTAGACCAACTTGTACGGCGTCATCTACGTAGTTTCTTGGACGGCCGTGTTGTAAGCGAAGGTCACGTACGGAAGGACGGCGTCCCACGTCTTGTGCTCAACGTCGACGTACATGGCCAGCATGTCGGTGATGGTCTTATTTAGACGCTCGGTGAGGCCATTGGTCTGTGGGTGGTAGGCGGTGGTGCGGCGGTGGCTCGTCTCGTGTATTTGAAGATCACCCGAGTTAGGTCCGCAGTAAAGGCGGTACCTCTGTCTGTTATGAGGACCTCTGGGGTGCCATGACGCAAGACGATGTGCTCCACGAAGAACTTGGCTACCTCGGCGGCACTGCATTTGGGCAAGGCCTTTGTCTCGGCGTAACGGGTGAGGTAGTCAGTTGCTACGACGATCGATTTGTTGCCGGAAGTCGACGTCCGGAACGGCCCCAGTAGGTCCATTTCGATTTGCTGGAACGGCCGGTGAGGTGGATCGATTGGCTGCAGAAGTCCCGCTGGCCTAGTCGGCGGTGTCTTCCGTCACTGGCAATCTCGGCAAGTCTTTACGTAGTGGGCGACGTCGGCAGGAAGGCGTGGCCAGTAGTATTTTTCCTGTATCCTCGCGAGCGTGCTGGAAAAGCCGAGGTGGCCAGCTGTCGGGTCGTCGTGCGGGGCCTGCAGAACCTCTGGTCGCAGTGCCGAATGTACAACGATGAGGTAGTCGGCCCGGGCAGGAGAGAAGTTCTTCATTACGAGGACGTCGTTTTTCAAGAGAAATGACGCCAATCCCCGCCTGAATACTTTTGGAACAACGGTGGTCCGGCCCTTGAGGTATTCCACAAGGCCCCTGAGTTCCGGGTCGGCTTGCTGTCTTTTAGCGAAGTCGTCGGCACTTATGGTTCCCAAGAAGGAGTCATCGTCGTGGTCGTCCTGCGGCGGTGCGTCGACGGGGGCACGAGACAAGCAGTCGGCGTCGGAGTGTTTTCTTCGGGACTTGTAAACGACGGTAATGTCGAATTCTTGAAGTCTTAGGCTCCACCGTGCGAGGCAACCTGAAGTGTCCTTCAAGTTGGCTAGCTAACACAAGGCGTGGTGGTGTCATGAGTAAAGGGGCACGGGCTGAGTTCTGGAGGCAGCGTTGTGCATGCCCCGGTAGGGTGGCCGTCGACCTCGGGGTCTACCGAGCGAGGCGTCCCGGGCTTGCGGCAGCCTCATCACGCAGTTCTCGTGGCACCTGCCGCACTACCACAGCTCGGCATGAGAACGACTAGCGAGGCGGCGGATCGACGACGACGACCCCAAGACGTCGACAGTAGCTGCGACGACGGGGCCGAACGTCGACTTTGGCACTGAATCGAGGCGACGAACACACGAAGTAAGAACGTTCGATTCGCGTGTGACTGAGAGGCCATAGTGGCCAGACTCTCGAGTTGAGAGGAGATAGGCGTAGCTCGAATGCTTTGCGATGTTTGTTAGACTAGTTTGTGAGTGCCCATTATCTTTGCATTTCTGCACTCGTTACGTTTTGTTGTAAATTTTGAGTGCGTGTAAATGTTCATTTTCGTGTTCTGTGGTGTGTTAGATAAAGTTTTGTTTGCAGTGACGCCACGGTGTCTCCCGACTCTTTCTCTCTCCCAACTCCATTCCGACATTGTAAGCGCTCCCGAGATACGTGACACAATAAGTGGCGAGCCTGCCAGGATACTTATTGTGTCACGTATCTCGGGAGCGCTTGCAATGTCGGAATGGAGTTGGGAGAGGCGACGAACACACGAAGTAAGAACGTTTGATTCGCGTGTGACTGAGAGGCCATAGTGGCCAGACTCTCGAGTTGAGAGGAGATAGGCATAGCTCGAATGCTTTGCGATGTTTGTTAGGCTAGTTTGTGAGCGCCCATTATCTTTGCATTTCTGCACTCGTTACCTTTGTTGTAAATTTTGAGTGCGTGTAAATATTCACTTTCGTGTGCCGTGGTGTGTTAGATAAAGTTTTGTTTGCAGTGACGCCACGGTGTCTCCCGACTCTTTTCTCTCCCAACTCCATTCAGACATTGCAAGCGCTCCCGTGATACGTGACACAATAAGTGGCGAGACTGTGCCAGGATTTTTCCAGCGCTGGGCCCAGTAACGTATCGTCGGGGGTTGCAATGATGGATATGGATTGGGAGAAGATTGTGAGAGTCATTCGGGAGAGAAATCTCAATGGAGAGCAGGGTCTCAGGTTCATTGAAAAAGAATGGGAGAATCAGAGAGAAGAGCGCAAAGCCGAACTTGAGGCAAGACGCGCTGATCTCGAGGTGAGACGCGCCGATCTCGAGGCAAGTCGCGCCGAACGCGAGGCGAAACACGCCGCAGTGTTAGAAGCTTACGCTCGAGAGAAGCGGGAACTCGAGCTTCAACTGCGATTGGCACAAGCCAAACAAGCCAAAGGGTGCATTGGGCCGTATGAGAGAAGGCCGATAGAGATTTCACTGGGAGAAGTCAATGCGCCTGATTATCAGAGTTTTGTCTCCGATGAGCAAAAGAGCAGTGAGCACACTAGTTGTGCAAATGAGAACAGTTCGGTTAGGAATGATCAGAAGACAAAGGTCCCAGTTGTTGCATATAGGGAGAGTAAAACAACGAGAAATGAGCTGCATGCCAGTGTGTTGAAAAGGGCACGGAGGTAGAGAACGCGACGCCTCCAGACAGCAGGGAAGCAGAGTATAGCTCTTCGTTGATGAGCACGCACACTCAAAGTAAAAGAGTGTCGCAAGCACGAGAGAAAACAGTAGAGAGGAGTGGGATGAAGGGAGCGTCTCATACGCAGGGTGGTAAGCGCGTAAAAGTGAACGGGACGCATACAGCTCCAAGGGTAGCGAAAAGTGGTTTCAAGTATCAGGACGCAAGGAAAGTTGCCCGAGCTGTGAACCATAGACGCGTAAGACCAAGGAGAAAGAACGCTCCGAAAACGCGTCAAGTAGGTTGTAATTATTTGGATGCAGAGAGGGTCGTGCAAGAAACCGGTGTCGGGCATAAATGTAGGACGCAGCATAGAAAAGTGGTTCGGAAGAGGCGTCTGGTGAGCGGAAACAGAGGCGTCAGCTGTAGTGAGCGTGCGATAAGATGGGCAGCGAATAGACGCCGGAAAAAATTGAAGACAAGAAATGTGAAAAAGCATAGGTTCAAGTGTGGGGAAGGGGGGGAAACTGGTGGTTGCTATCGTGGTAAAAGGATGTTAGGATTTGATATAGGTTTTGAGAATACTGATGGATAACTTTATTTGAGTTGACCTTGTTAGGCAGTATATTTGTGCAGATTAGGGAAGAATATTGTGCATAGTTTTTGAAGTTCTTGAAGAGTATTGTGCGTAGTAATTCTGGCGAGTAGAGACTGCGGTCTAGAGTTCTACGAACGATGAACTCGTGGACATTGTGAATGGTCGAGTGCAGTGCTTGGTGCAGTGTCAGTTAAACTAAATGTGAACCCAAAACAAGAGGGAACAAGTGATATGTTACAAGACCAACGGAAGAGCAGAGGGCCGGAACCCTAAAGAGGAGGACAAGAGCAGTTTTTTACGAAAAAACTCTTAAAAGGGGGCCCAATGTCATGAGTAAAGGGGCACGGGGCGCGCGCCGGACAGCGCAAGGCGTCGATGGTGTGCGGGGAATGGAAAAGTACCCGATTGTGTGCACCCCCGCCACGTCGACGCAAGCCATTGGCCGGAGAAAGGCGCGTGCCACGCGACCCGAGCCGAGAAGAGAGACCACGGAAGAAGAGTTGGTCATTGTTCGGTGGAGTTTTTTCGAGGAGCAAGGTGGTGCAGGCCAGCGTCGCGTCCGCGACGGGAACAGCAGGCTGAGTTCTGGAGGCAGCGTTGTGCATGCCCCGGGAGGGTAGCCGTTGACCTCGGGGTCTACCGAGCGAGGCGTCCCGGGCTTGCGGCAGCCTCATCACGCAGTTCTCGTGGCACCTGCGGCACTACCACAGCTCGGCAAGACGACGGCGACCCACTGACAATCACCGGAGAGCCACGTCGACAGTTCGAGCAAGTGGTATTGGAGAGGCAGACAGTAGGCCTAACCGGGAAAGACCGGTGTTCTCGACAAAGGGCCGGAGGATCGGCGATGAGAACGCTAGCGAGGCGGCGGATCGACGACGACGACCCCAAGACGTCGACAGTAGCTGCGACGACGGGGCCGAACGTCGACTTTGGCACTGAATCGAAGCGACGAACACACGAAGTAAGAACGTTCGATTCGCGTGTGACTGAGAGGCCATAGTAGCCAGACTCTCGAGTTGAGAGGAGATAGGCGTAGCTCGAATGCTTTGCGATGTTTGTTAGACTAGTTTGTGAGTGCCCATTATCTTTGCATTTCTACACTCGTTACCTTTTGTTGTAAATTTTGAGTGCGTGTAAATATTCATTTTCGTGTGCCGTGGTGTGTTAGATAAGGTTTTGTTTGCAGTGACGCCACGGTGTCTCCTGACTCTTACTCTCTCTCTCCCAACTCCATTCCGACATTGCAAGCGCTCCCGAGATACGTGACACAATAAGTGCTCTCCGGTGATTGTCGGTGGGTCGCCGTCGTCTTGCCGAGCTGTGGTAGTGCCGCAGGTGCCACGAGAACTGCGTGATGAGGCTGCCGCAAGCCCGGGACGCCTCGCTCGGTAGACCCCGAGGTCGACGGCCACCCTCCCGGGGCATGCACAACGCTGCCTCCAGAACTCAGCCCTGCTGTTCCCGTCGCGGACGCGACTCTGGCCTGCACCACCTTGCTCCTCGACGACTCCACCGAACAATGACCAACTCTTCTTCCGTGGTCTCTCTCCTCGGCTCGGGTCGCGTGGCACGCGCCTTTCTCCGGCCAATGGCTTGCGTCGACGTGGCGGGGGTGCACACCATCGGGTACTTTTCCATTGACAGCACACCATCGACGCCTTGCGCTGTCCGGCGCGCGCCCCGTGCCCCTTTACTCATGACAGGTGGTCGCTCACAAATTTGAAGGGCCGGCCGTAGATGTAGGGGCGAAACTTCGATGTAGCCCAAATGATGGCCAGGCTCTCCTTTTCTGTTTGTGGAGTAGTTGATTTCTGCCTTTGATAGCGACCGGCTAGCATAACTGATGACCCTTTCCAATCCGTCGGTCTTCTGCACAAGGACGGCGCCGAGTCCTACGCTGCTTGCGTCGGTGTGGATTTCCGTATCGGCGTGCTCGTCGAAATGCGCAAGTATCGGAGGCGTCTGCAGGCGTCGTTTCAATTCTTGAAATGCCTGAACTTGCGACGTTTCCCACCTGAATTCGACGTCGGCCTTCGTGAGTTGCGTCAGTGGCTCGGCGATCCGTGAAAATTTCTTGACGAAACGTCTGTAATAGGCGCACAAGCCGAGAAAACGGCGTACGGCCTTCTTGTCGGTGGGCGTCGGGAAGTCAGCGATGGCACCTGTTTTCCGCGGGTCCGGGCGAACACCATCCTTGCTGACCACATGACCCAAGAACAAGAGCTCCTCGTACGCGAAGCGGCACTTTTCAGGCTTCAAAGTGAGTCCGGAGGTCTTGATTGCTTGAAGTACAGCTTCAAGGCGAAGGTGTTCGTCGAAGTTTGAGGAAAACACAACGACGTCGTCCAAGTACACGAGGCACGTCTGCCACTTCTAGCCGGCCAGTACTATATCCATAACCCGTTGAAATGTCGCAGTTGCCGAGCAAAGACTAAAAGGCATGACCTTGAACTCAAACAGGTCGTCTGGTGTTATAAAGGCAGTCTTTTCTCGGTCTCTCTCGTCGACTTCTATTTGCCAGTAACCGGTCTTGAGGTCCATCGACGAAAAGTACTTTGCGTTGTGTAATCGATCCAGGGTGTCGTCTCTCCGGGGAAGGGGATACACGTCCTTCTTCGTGACTTTGTTCAGGCGACGATAATCGACGCAAAACGGAAAGTCCCATCCTTCTTCTTCACTAGCACCACGGTGGATGCCCACGAACTCTTTGACGGCTGGATGATGTCGTCGCGTAGCATTTCGTCGACCTGTTTCTTCACGGCCTCCCGTTCCCGCGTCGAAACCCGGTAGGGACTCTGACGGAGTGGTCGAGCATTTTCTTCTGTTATAGTCCGGTGCTTAGCAAGGGGCGTTTGTCGGACCCGCGATGACGACGAGAGACAGTCCTTGTTTTTCTGCAGAAGGCATCGAAACTGTTGCTGTTGGCGAGCGGTAAGACTTGGGTTTACGTCGAACGGTGGCTCAGGTGTTGGGGTAGTCGTCGTAGCTTCGTCATGATCTGAAAAGGCAAACGCATCGCTGACGCCAAGATTTCTTCGATGTATGCAATCGTCGTGCCCCAGCTCAAGTGTCTGTATTCTTGGCTGAAGTTCGTTAGCATCACGCTTCCTTTTCCTTCATGCAACCGAGCAATGCCCCTTGCAACGCAAATGTCACGGTCTAGTAGCAAACGCTGATCGCTCTCGATGACGCCTTCGATGTCTTCAGCTTTTTCGGCGCTAACGGGAATTATGACGCTGGAGCGAGGATGGATGGTAACTTGATCCTCCAGCACGTTCAGGGCATGGGGACATAGATTCGTATCCGGCGGTGTCGTTTTGTCCGACGATAGGGTTATCGATTTGGTTCTTAAGTCGACGGCGCCATGATGGTTTAAGAAATCCATGCCAAGTATGACGTCCCTGGAGCAGTGTTGCAAGATTACGAAACTCGCAGGATACGAGCGATTATTGATTGTTACTCTTGCTGTGCAGACTCCAGACGGCGTTATTAGATGGCCTCCAGCGGTACGGATTTCGGGGCCTTCCCAAGTAGTCTTAACTTTCTTCAACTTCGTGGCGAAAGGCCGACTGATGACGCAATAGTCGGCTCCAGTGTCGACGAGAGCGGTGAAGTTGTGGCCGTCACTGAGAACGTCGAGGTCGCTAGTTCGTCGTCTTGCGTTGCGGTTGGGTCGCGGCGTCGGGTCACGGCTGCGTCGGTTTGTTCCGCTGCTTCGACGTCATGTCGTCAGGTCTTCCTCAGGCCGTGAAGTTTCGACGTCAGGGCTTCGTTCGGCTTGCGGCGTGTTCTTTAGATTTCGTTGCGGCGTTGTCGTCGGCGGCGGAGGATCTTCGGTAGTTCGTCGTACAGCAACCGCACCTCCATCGGTTGCTGCCCTTAGTTTTCCGGATACGGGCTAGGTGACCGGCACCCGTTTGGGCCAGTGTACTGCCGGCGGTGCGGTGGCATGTAGCGGCCGGGCGACGGCGAGCGGGAAGGTCGTCGTTCTTGCCAGTGTGTTCCGGTGAAGTAGTCTTCGATGTCGCGAGGGCGTTCGCCTGGCTGCGCGGAATCGGCGATTCCGCGTAGCCCCATCTGTCGGTACTGTCATCGGCGGTACGTGTTGCCGGCCTCCCCGCAGTGGTAGCAGAGCGGGCGGTTGTCAGGGGCGCGCCAAACGTCGGTCTTCCTTGGCGTGTATCGCTGGCCGGCTGGCGGGCGGTATGACGTCGGTGGTGGCGGCGGTGGTGCCTCGCGGCGGAACTGCTGGGGCGGCGCGGCGTCTTGACGTGGTCGAGGAGGGGGTGCTGCGTCGGGCTGCAGCAGCATAGCTCATTGCTTGCAGCTGCGGCTGCGCTGACTCAGGGACGCCCATGGACTGTTGGATTTCTTGTCTGACGATGTCTGCGATCGAAGCATCTTGAGCCTGGCACGACGGGAACATTCGACGAAGTTCTTCGCGCACTACGGCCCTTATGGTCTCGCGCGGATCGTCGGAGCCAATAGCTTGAAGCGCTGGGCTGTCTTGGATCAAGCGGCGGTTGTATTGCCGGGTGCGCATTTCCAACGTGCTCTCGATTGTTGTGGCCTCGGAGACAAATTCCTGGACTGTCTTGGGTGGGTTCCGCATGAGCCCAGCGAAGAGCTCTTGCCTTACTCCTCGCATGAGGAAACGGACTTTCTTCTCCTCGGTCATGTTAGGGTCGGTGTGGCGGAAGAGTCTGGCCATTTCTTCCGCGAAGATTGTCACTTTTTCATTCGGGAGCTGGACCTGTGTCTCCAGTAAAGCGGCGGCCCTTTCTTTTTGCACGACGCTTGTGAACGCTGCGAGGAAGCTGGTCCGGAAGATGTCCCACGTTGTCAGCGTAGACTCCCTGTTCTCGAACCACGTCCTGGCGCTGTCTTCCAAAGCGAAGTACACGTAGTGTAACTTGTCGCTGAGGTCCCAGTTGTTGAAGGCCGCAGTCCTCTCGTACGACTCGAGCCACGTTTCTGGGTCCTCACATGATGATCCCCGAAAGATCGGCGGCTCCCTTGGCTGCTGCATCACGATCGCGGGCGGTGGCGCAGTGTCTGTCATCGTTGCCGCAGTCGTGGTCCTGGCCTTCGTGTTCCGAGCCTTGTCGAGTAGAGGCCCTTACTCCGGTGCTAGGCCTTGCTGCCTACGGCTAGCTCGCTGGTCGTGGTTGGCGTCGATGTCTTCTCCGCGCTGTGGGCTGGGTTCACGGCTTGACGGGGGCGTCCGGAACATGAACGAACAGCACCTCCACCAGATGTCACGTGGTCGTGACGTCGACGAAGACAGCAGTCAGCACGTCCGAGATGAAACTGTTTATTTGGCCGAACTTGTGGCCGGGAAATTGAAAGTCAAACTACAACAATACACTGGTAGCGGCGAACACAGCGTCGACCGTCGATCAACTGACTAGCGGTGAAGCGCGTCGGCATTTAAACATGTGCCGTCGAATATTCCAGCGTTATCGCTGGCTGTCGTGCAAATTCTAGAATAAGCTCGAGTGTGCGCGTCTTGCGCGCAATCTTAACAAAACGATCTACACTGATCGCGAAGATTCTCGAACAATGAGGCGCGGTTCGCGCTGAGCGTTGCTGACAGTCTTTGTGGCCGAAAACCGAATACACCAAAAGTGATAAAGAAACGCACGTGGCAATATATTACATACTAGCATTTCTAGGTCTAACCGAATGTTTTCTAAAATCCGGCATCTGGTTCCGACTTGGTTAAAACGTCAGCGGTATTATTCACTCATACATTCTCAACTATACAGCTGCTTAATAATTTGGGGCACTACAAGCAAAGCAAACTTATTTATCGTGACAGTTCTTGAAAACCAAGCAGTCCGACACAGAAAACCTAGGACGACCTGATCCCACAATAGAGGATTTCTAAAAAATGGGATATTAAAAGTTTATGAGCTATACAACCTCAAACTACCTACGTATACGCCATAGGTCGGCAAAAAAAATTGGAGCTCATTAAGACTCACTCAAGAAATATATTTTGCTCTAAGGGCTCACTCGGACTCAGGCTCACCAAAAGTTTTTTACAACTGGACTCACTCGGACTCAGTCTCACCAAAATATTACTCCCCCGAGCTCACTCAGACCCAGACTCACCAAAATATTACTTAGCCGGGCTCACTCAGACTCAGACTGCTTCACCTCAGTCTGAGTGAGCCTGAGTGAGTCGACTCATGAGTCCGTTAGCGCAAAATTAGCTTTTTTTTTGCTCATGGTTTGAATGCTCTTTAACGCTAAGATCTCACATAATCGGCGCTCTACGATACACGTTTTGATCTTGGACCATGAAATGCGAGTTTTCAATGGTCTCCATCTAATTAAGACATTTTTTTATGAAATACGCGACTCACATGAGATATTTTTATCAAAAGCTTCTTGTGAAAAAGTTTGCGGTGGAAGGTCATGGCACCCCCTCCCCCTAACTCACGCCTCTGATCAAGAAATACTGAGGTGGCGCATGAATGCTAGTGCGTTGAGATATGTGTGAATAGACTTGAGTATAAACGTAAGCCGATATAAGGCTGATAGTACTGCTGTAGATGAGCAGGTAGGGCCATAGGTCGACGCTAAAAGTGGAGCTCACTCAGACTCACCCAAGAAATATATTTTGCGTTTAGGGCTCACTCGGGCTCAGACTCACCAATATTTTTCTCAACCGGAATCACTCGGACTCACACTCACTAAACTTTTCCTCAACTGTACTCAATCGGACTCAAACTCACCAAATTGTTACTCACTTGGACTCACTCAGACTCAGATTCACGGCCCGATCTGAGTTTGAGTGAGTATGAGTCAGTCGACTCATGAGTGAGTTTGCCCACCTATGGTATACGCACTCAGCGAAATGCGGAAAATCCGCCTACATTTTTGCACATATACTTAACTAACCGCAAGCAATAGAGTGTAAGATGTAGCCACTTTGAAGTTCCGGTCTGTAGAAGCAAAAACGGAACTTATCAGCTTAAATACCTGATACTTACTTTTCTAAATCAACATCTGCAAGTTCTAATTAATCCGAATGAACCTATATCAACGTCTCTTTTTAAGCGTGTTGTTAAATCATATTTGTTGTCCTGTGTGCCTGTATTGTACAGTGAACTCTCACTTGTACGAATGTCGGTTTAACGAATATTTCAGAGTAACGAACTTTTAGAAAATCCCCCATTGTTTTCCTATGCATTATATGCAAAAATCGTTCAGTTAAACGAATTTCTGAATAGTGAATATTTCAGTTGAATGAACTTTATCTGCGGACCAGGATTCATTTTTGAGATTGATTCAATAAAGTTTTGCACTCTGCAGCGCTGGCAGAGCCGATGCTAGCCACCCCCAAAACGCCCATCCACGGTGGCGGTACAACATCGGTTGTGCGTGCAGCGTCACCGAGGCAAAAGCGGCCATGCGGCAGACGAAATCGAGCTAGTGCGCTTCAGCACCTGCGCAGAACTACCAGATTCGGAAATTGTTTCCAGTGTTCGTCCGGAACCGAAAGAAGAATAGCGCGACGAAGTTGTAATGGCTGAGGCAGGTTCAAATCCTGTATATCTAGCTGAGGCTGTAGGATATATCAGAAAGTTGCGAGGCTTCGTGTTACAACGGCAAGCTGTGCCAGAGGCAGTGCACAGAAACATATGATCTGAGCAGCTTTGTCTCTTCTTGAGTTTTAAGGATGCCAGTCCAAGTGAAAATTACAAAACTCTTTTTTCAAAATAAATTGCATTTCACACTTTCAACTTTGAATCTGCTGTGCTCAGTGCTGTTCCGTATTCTAGTGAATGTTCCGTATTCTAGTGAATGCTCAGTGTAGCTAACTTTCACGTAAGTGAACGACTTCTTTCGGTCCCTTGAAGCTTACTCAGATGAGAGTTCACTATAAGCAAGACCTCAAACACCATGTGGCTTACGATCTTTGTATAAAATCAAACTTTATTGAATTATTTTTTTGTATGTGTCATCAACTGGTGCTATGCGATCTTTTTTTTCTCGTTCAGTGCTTACGCGTGTTACTGTACAATTTCTTACTAATGTTCACAACCCTGTTGAACAGTGCTTGGGTGGTAGGGCCATTGTCAGGCAGTCAATTTGCATTTTGCCGTACCGGCCCTTGACGTGTAACATGCTCAAAAAACAATCAGATAGAAAAATGAACATGAAGAAAAATTCGGCAGATCCCACGCACCGTGGGAGTCGATGTTATGCGAAGCATGCGGCGGCTAGGTGACTGGCGTAACTTTTTTTTACTGAGCGACACGTTACAAAATGACGCTAAAGATTTGTATAAATTTTATACGCACACATATATATATATAGGTTGAAGCGCCGCAAATGTGTTATATAACCAGTTGTTTACGGTTGGGTAACGCTGCCATTGGCAACGTGGGTATTGCCAACACCAGAAGCGGTAAGCTGATATGTAGTGCTTATACGTGTCCAGAGAACGCACGCACGTTTCACGAACCCGTGTGCATGTGTGCAAGACGTTCTTGACAGTTCTTGAACAAGGGCATCATCACCGTGATGTGATCAGTGAGTACCAGCAACTGGTCATGACTTATTATAGGATGCGGTCGTGATCGTGGTGACGAGGGGTCCATCTGTAGTGAAGTATGTGGTATAGTAGAGCTGTTGGAATTCGTGGATGCCTCGGTCGTTTCATCGACGAATTGACTGTCGACAGAGCCGGCGACATGTCGGAACCTGAAGCCACCCTTCGCGTTCGTGAGGTATAGGCCGTCGAGGCTGGTAGGCCTGGATAGTGCTACGTAGACCAACATCAGTGGATGGTCTTTGTCGTATTCGTAGACTGCCTGGGCGTCTGTGGCCTACGTAGCCTGAAGAGGACATTGCGTCGTTCTGGTGGACGAAGTGCACTTTACGGTGCGGTGATGTGGATATCATATGCAACTTTCGTTAATGTATTCCTCCGGGGTCGAGCGAAATGCTTCAATATCGCTTGCTGAATCATAAGAATACAAACGTAATGTTTATTACATTGCTATTAAAGCGGAGCCAACACTTGAACTACACACGTTAATCTGATATGAGGCCTGTATCGTAGGAGTACACATCGTAGGAGCATCATGAAGTGTTTATTGCTTTCTTGTAAAATTAGATAGGCAGCACCACAACTACCATTGACGTTGCACCGCTATCACGCCTGCGTAGCCTGTTTTCCAAACCAGTTTATAGACCTGCCGTGGCTCAGTGGTAGAATGCCTGAATGCCACGCAGAATGCTTGGGTTCAATTCCTGCTGGGATCCTAATTTTCATTCTTTCTATTCTTTGAGTCAACGCTGCCGATGTTGGTTTTCCTTAACGCTCTAGCATTTAAGTTACTTATGTCTGTTCTCGCCGTTCCTGGGTAGATATAAACTGTGAAACACCTGTGGCGCATACCCGTACACCATGGCCCGGGGTAAACGGGTATGTGCCACACTTGTCTAGTGGAAAGGGTTTGACGACGTACGCGACAGGATTTTAACGTTGTTCATGTCATGACCCGGCAATCATATTCGTCAAATCCTCTTACCCTCCCATGATGATTTTGGTCTACACCAAGTTAAGGAGGCGACCATGAGAGCACCCAGACGTAGGCGGCTAGATAGATAGATATCTAGATAGATAGATACGTAGATAGAAACGCTCAAAGTGCCAGAGGTTCGCTAAGAAATGCTTCGCATTTAAAATGAATGATAACGTTCCTAGACTGATACCGTGAGCGGTTTGTCGATTTACCGTGTCAGATCAGGCGCTAAGTATGACTTAAAATACGACTCGCGTGCAGGGCCGATCGTGCTCGTAGGTGGGGGCTTCTGCTCCATTATTGGCGGCGCCTTAGTGGGCCGCTGGAACCTGGACTACGCGGGCATCATGCGCTTCTGTATGTTCAACTGTTGCTTCTCCTGGTTCGGCGTTCTTGCCTTTTTCTTCAACTGTCCGGAGAGCACGTACGCCACCCCTGACGGATACGTGGGCGCACCGTGAGTTTTTTTTTTTTTTTTTTTGCCACATACCCACAACGTACGCATAGCATTTAACATATATCTTCGATAAAACTGAAAAAAGAACTATTTTTGCGTGATGTCAACGGCGGGTCCCAAAAGTCCGAAGTACACGGTGAGGCTGGAATGTCAGCATTTTCTCATTCTTTTCTTGCCGTTCTACAGAAAAAAGAAATCAGTTGTGATGACGTGTGGGCCGTTGTTTCAGTAACATTTCCCAGTGCAAAGCAAGGAAGGACAAGGCGTTAATCTCTCTTCCATAATTGCTGTGTTGTGTTCTCGTTCCTAGTGATTTTGGTCCAGGATTAATGAATTACGTGTGCTGATCTGGAACTTGCTTTTTACTATTAGCCGATGCAAAAAAAAATGTCTTCACTGGATCACTGTTTGAACAAGCTGATGGATGCTGATACGAAAACTGTCATAGAATTCCAGCATGTTGCCATAGCTCCGAGTCTGATGGTCACGCTACGCAACACAAGACGAAGAGGCGAGGTGGAAGGCGTAGTCCTTCGTAGACTTATGCCATCTTCGACAAATCGCACCGGTGCGCACCGGGGCACCCGGGCGCTACGACGATTGGACGAAACGGCGCACCAGGGCGCCCCGGTGCGCACCAGTGCGATTTGTCGAAGATGCCATTAATCATATCCTCAACTTTACCAGAACACGTTGTGGACATGATATTTTTCCTCTTTCGGTTGCAGGAAACCCACAAGCTTCAACTTCACTTGCAACTTTGACTGCAACTGCACCTCCAGCGTTCTCAACCCTGTCTGCGGCGCTGACTCCGTCGTCTACCTGTCTCCGTGCCTTGCAGGCTGCCACAGGGAGCTTCAGCCGAAAAACATAAAGACCGCAGTACACAATCATTTTCGCTTGCCATTCCTATCGACATGTGGCCCACATTGGCTTGGTATCGGACGTGTGATAAAAGCTGAATGGCCAACAAGCGTGGAACTATAGTCGCTGGCAGCAGGATAATGAGTCGCAATTATTATTTACTATCGTTCTGTTTGATAAAGCTTTTTAAATGCGAAGCATTTCTTAGCGAACTTCTGCGACTTTGACCGTATCTATCTATCTATCTATCTATCTATCTATCTATCTATCTATCTATCTATCTATCTATCTATCTATCTATCTATCTATCTATCTATCTATCTATCTATCTATCTATCTATCTATCTATCTATCTATCTATCTATCTAGCCGCCTACGACTTCGTGCTCTCCTGGTCGCTTGGTTAATCGAATGTGCACCAAAATTGGTATGGCGTAACATGACTGTATGACGAACATAAATGACAAGTCATAACATGAAAATCATGACACGAATGTCATGTACAGCATGACTTACGTGCGACGCTCATGGGGCGCTGGCGGCCGTTTCGCTAGATTGATATGCACCAATATTGGTCTCTTCCGACGTGACCGTGTGACGAACATAAATAACACGAGTTATCATGAAAATCATGACACGCATGTCATGTACAGCATGACTTACGTGCCACGCTCATGGTGCGCTGGCGGCCGTTTCGCTAGCTTGATATACACCAAAATTGGTATCTTGCGACGTGACTGTGTGACGAACATAAATAACACGAGTTATCATGAAAATCATGACACGCATGTCATGTACAGCATGACTTACGTGCCACGCTCATGGGGCGCTGGCGGCCGTTTCCCTAGATTGATATGCACCAAAATTGGTATCTTGCGACGTGACCGTGTGACGAACATAAATAACACGAGTTATCATGAAAATCATGACACGCATGTCATGTACAGCATGACTTACGTGCCACGCTCATGGCGCGCTGGTGGCCGTTTCGCTAGCTTGATCTACCCCGGAATTGCTCTTGCGCGACGTGACTGTGTGACAAACATAAAAGCACGAGTTAACATGAAAATCACGACACGCGTGTCATGTACAGCATGACTTACGTACCACGCTCATGGTGCGCTGGCGGCCGTTTCGCTAGCTTGATATACACCAATATTGGTATCTTCCGACGTGACCGCGTGACGAACATAAATAACACGAGTTAACATGAAAATCATGACACGCATGTCATGTACAGCATGACTTACGTGCCACGCTCATGGGGCGCTGGCGGCCGTTTCGCTAGATTGATATACACCAAAATTGGTATCTTGCGACGTGACCGTGTGACGAACATAAATAACACGAGTTATCATGAAAATAATGACACGTATGTCATGTACAGCATGACTTACGTGTCACGCTCATGGTGCGCTGGCAGCCGTTTCGCTAGCTTGATATACACCAAAATTGGTATCTCGCGACGTGACTGTGTGACGAACATAAATAACACAAGTTAACATGAAAGTCATGACACACATGTCATGTACAGCATGACTTACGTGCCACGCTCATGGTGCCCTGGCGGCCGTTTCTCTAGGTTGATCGACCCCCAAGTTGGTATTGCGCGACGTTACTGTGTGACGAACATAAATAATAGGAGTTAACATGAAAACCATGACACGCGTTTTCCTCAATGACATACAAGACAATGTATGCAGCTCTTTGCTGGCTGCTTCGCATTACATCGATTCCCACAATGCGTGGGATCTGCCGGCTTTTTTTTTTCGTTAGCAAGCGTTTTTTTTTTGCCTTTGGACGGTTACTTGCGCTGATGACATGAGCGTAATCAGGATTGCCTGAGAATTTATCTTTCAAATGATTATAGCATAAGATTTTTTTCGTGAATACGAGCCAAGGAAAGGAAGCATGTCACCCGCCGCGTTGTTGTACATGCTAATGGTGCTTGACTACTGAACCGAATGCCGCGGGATCGAATTCAGGCTGCGGTAGAGACATTTCGATGGAAGCAAAATGCTATTCTGTGTGCTTTGATTTAGGTGCATGTTAAAGAACCTGGGCTGGTGGTCGAAATTTCCGGAGCCCTCCACTACGGCGTCTGACATAATCATATCGTGTTGTTGAGATGTAAAACTCCAACAATTATTTGCAATCATATCACGTTTTGAAGAAAAAGGAATGGATATATTAAAGGGATACTGTGGCCATGTTTGCTAAGTTGAAGCCGGTTTACCAACAGCGCTTAATTTTGACGCAGACGTGACAAGGAGTTGCATTTGAAAGTAGTTCACTTCCAACAGTCTTTCGCTTATAGATAGAGCTAAGCAGTGCGCTTTGCTAAATCCCTCATTATCGTCACGTGGACGGTTCCAGCTGTACAGCGAATGCTCGTGTGTCAACGGCACGCTGAACGACGTCGCGGACGTGAGTGCGGAGTGGCTCCTTCTGGAATCCGTGCAGGCGATCCGATCTCGTTGTCCCGTCAACTGCCCGCTCCTCCTCGTCTACCTGGTTGGCATCTTCCTTTCGCTCAGCTCGCCCTTCCTCAACGGAGCGGCGGCCACGGCAGCAGCCATCAGGTGAGGCGGCCGGCTTGGTGCGTTCTCTTGTACCAGCGGCAACTTGTTCTTGGAGTGCATTTCTGAGTATGAGGCGGATGAAGAGCTGCATTAGATAACCTTGCCACAATTTTTAAAAATCACACAGAATCTCTTTTAAGAGTTCTATAAGCGATTCCTAAACGTAACGTTTTATTGTAAGTTAAAACATTCAATCGAAATGAACGGACATGGAGGAGGAGTCGACTGATGAGGCACTAAACTCCTTTACAGAAGCCATTCGATGGTTACTTGGAAAAGTGCTGCGTGGCCTCTTTAAGGATATCGACCTAGCGCCTTTCATCTTCCTGCTATGGCGTTCGACAGCGCCTGGAACGGCCCCATGCAATTCGCATCTCCCGAACTAAATGCGTGCCTGGCGTGAAATTCTCGCAATCTGAATTTCTCTGATGTGTAGAGTTCACCTTTACGCCTTGTTCAATGGAGTGGGTTTTGATTCAAGTACAACGGAAATCAAGAACACCTGTATAAAAACAAATAGATCAATAATGTTGTCCTTATTTTCCTCATACAACAAAGAGGGAATGACCACAGGCCAAAAGCTGCAAAACTGTAGCTTAGGTGCGCCTGAGGCCTACCGTAATACATGCATGCTAGATATGTGACAAAGGAAGAAGAAAACACAGTCAACAATAACAATTGATTACATGATACATACATGTGTAAGATTTGCATTTAAAAAATAGAACTGTGCAAGTTGCAACAACAGTTAAATACTCCACTGGTATAATATGCGCAAACACACGCACACACTCAAAAAGAGCAAAACAAAAAGAGACGCCTTTACACTATACCTTACAAAATATTCTTTATGTTCTTTAGGGGATGTCTTCGTCGAGGGAGCAATCACCTTGAAGACTGCAATCGCTTGACGGCAGTCATGTCTACAGTCAAGCAATCGCAATTTTCACAAGTCCATCTGTCAATGTTTTGACAAGTCCACCTATCAAAACGTTGGCTCCAGCGCATTCCCTGCTCAACGATTTGTAATCACTTCGTGTGTTTATCTTTCCCTGAACTTCTGTCTCTTTGTTTCCATTACGACGTACCGTTGATTTCGCAATTGAAAGCAGGCGCTGTAATGTGGTTATTTGCAAAATTGATCCGTGAAGCTTCATTGAAAAGTTCGCATCACTCTGCATTTTGAAACTGATTTTTTGCCTGTAGATATCACTTGTTCCTGCTGACGCGACATGAGTCCTGCTTACGATATATTCAATGTCTGTTATCATTATAATATGCAACGTGGTTTAGTCTATCATGTTACGCAAATACTCTTGTACCTGCTTAATGAAATAAATAATATTCGATTAATCAACATATCCTGGCAGACCAGTTGGTGATGCATAGTTCACAGATACACAAGCACAAACGTAACAAGGCACAACGAAGACGCAGGACAGAGGGTCAGCACTCTGTCCTGTGTATTCTTTGTGTTTTGTTACGTTTTTCCTGGCATACCTATGAAAGATTAATTAGACTAACATAGTTCGTCAATGTGCGTTTCCTACAGATGCGTTAAGCCCGCTGAGAGATCGCTGGCCCTTGGAATCCTGACAGTCATCTACCGGCTCGCAGGTGAGTGTTTCGGCCTTGCAAGTGGTAGTCAACCACTTTGCGCTATTTCTCTGAGCCGATGCTTTAGCGGGTCCTCTGTTGAGCCACGGTAGACGCTGTCATATACAAGTCTTTGCAGCGCTCAAGAGCTCGTACACGTTAAGCTAATATGTAAGTGAATGGTACGGTGGACACTGGAAGGAAAGGGTCTAGGCACAAAGGCAAGCTTTTGCTAATATTCTCTTAAGGTTGGGACACCAGTTACAGTAATAATAGGCTGTACAAAAAAAAAAGGATGCGGAAGTTTCGCGTGAAGGTGAAACAGTGAAAGCGATATCGAGAGATAGATCTAGCGTTGCGCTGGAGGAATGTTCGCAGCTTCCTGTGGCACATGACCTTGTACACGCGCTACCTGCGGATTCTGTTGCCTTTTTTTAACACGAGAGTGTTTTATGCCCGGGTCCACCACGGCTCCACTGACGTATTTTTGTCGCGGATATGACGTTGTAAAATCTACAATAACAAATTGCAACGAAAAAAAAACTAGAAATTCCGTCACCGGGAGTCGAACTTACGACCCCTCGTTCCGCAGCGCGCGGCGCGAAACGACTCCGCCACAGACGGCACGTTCTCCATCATCCTAACGACGAGCTATTTATTTATATTCACCATTTACAGTTGGCGGTACTCAGAGATCGGCGGCACTTCAGCGTGCTTTCGCTATCGAGATGTCGCGAAGGGCTAGAAGGGCGCGCTTTAAAGGTCGTCGCCCCGCGCGTTGCGATGAGTGCGTGCCTGTACAAGGCGTTGTATCTTGTGAGCGCGCTTATCTCATAATGGGGGTGGTTTGTGCGTCTCGTGCTCTCACCGCAAGTTTGCGTTGAAGTTATAGAGAGCCCGAAGGGCACTTTGCTCACTGCCGCGGCCGCTTTTGCGAAAGGAGCGTGCTGCTCACACACAAATAATTTACAACTGTGACAGTTCGCGCTCATCCTGTGTATACTGGTGTGTTCGTTTCGTGCGTCCTCCTTTGTGCTTGAGCAGCGCGCTTTAACTGTCCAGCTGTGACAGTTGTTAGTTCGCGCTCATCCTGTCTTTGTTATTTCTGTGCGTCCATTCTTATTGAGCAGCACGTTGCAAGGTTCGAGCTGCTTGCCGTTCTTCGCGTGAAATTACAATTTGTTTCTATAGCGTTCATTCCTTCGCCTTTGTGGTGAAACAATGCAAAACAAACGCTCAACTACATCTATGAAGACACGTTTCACTTTCGTGTTATACTGGTTCCTCTAACAGAGGGATCAGCCATTTTTTTTATCTACGCGGGAGTCAAGCTAAAAGACTTGATCGAAATGAAATATTTAGCAGTAAGTAGCTGTAGATGTGAGAGAACTGCGCCAGCGATACCTTTGGTTAACTAATTAAGTTTAATTACATTGTTACCCAACACTAGTCAGAAGACAGCAGTAGGCATCTGTTGCGATAGCCAACTGTACTGGCTATGGCTGCTGTTCTAAATATTCCTAGATAGAGGAAGCATGCGTGTGCTGTAAGAAAAATCCGAAATGTACTCAACACATTATAACGGAGTGAAAGGATATCCACCCAAGACCCATTGAAGGCGTGCATCTTCCAGAGGCTTGAGGTTTTAAAGCGCATGGCAGTACTAACTGGTCAGTGGTTGGTATGGGCAAGATACGTTGGAATATCGGCAAAAAAAGATATCAGGGATGAGATTGATAGAACAGGAGTCGTTACAGGCGTGGGTAACAGTACGCTGAAGAAGAATAATTTGCCCCCCCCCCCCCAAAAAAAAGAAAGACAGGCAGGTTGCTGGACGGTAGTGCAAAAAATGCAGTTGACTGCAGGCCGCACCCCTCTTCAAAGAGTGCCATCATATCCTCCTTTTGAAAACGTTTAGTAAATCTACAGTGTTAATTTTTATTTGTCGTTTTTCATTTGCGTTCTCATCCTGCTATATTTTACTTCCATATTTCTGATTATTTATTATTAATTCATTTTTGCCACCATTTCCTTCTCACAGCTTTTCTTGTTGTTTGTTGCGGTCGGAGATTACCAAACCTCGTACCCCATTGACAAAGTATGGATGGAAGAGGGCCATAAACACGCCGTGTTAAAATAACGACAAAAGAAACAACATTGTTGCTCGCCCATGTTCGCAGGCACCATCCCGTCTCCGGTGATCATGGGCGGCATCGTGGACGAGGCGTGCCTGGCGTGGCACCGGCCGTGCGGCTCCAGCGGCAACTGCATCGCGTACAAGAACGAGGACATGGCACGCGGCATGTTCTACGCGCTGATCGTCATGCTCGCCATGTCCATGCTGTTGTTCTACCTGTCCCTTTTGGCGCACCGCCGCCACTCGCGCAGGCACAAAGACGCCAGGTCGATGCCCGCGGTTTGCGTGGGATCCCGCTCGCAGTCCATCGCGTCCCCAATCGGCACTGACGAGCCCTCACCTGCCAATGGGCTATGAGTGGGTGCAGGGAAATGCGGTGTCAATCACTCAAGATGGCCATCGTAGCTCGTTTACTTCTATTATGCACACAAATCTTACTATGGACAGCAGCCTTGCGTATATGTACTTCAACGCAATGAAACACGCCGTGCGAGCGATGATGATTCGATGGTTTTCTTTATTTTTTCTGCTGCAAGGTCGAGATATGGTATAAGAGCGTCAATACAACGGCGGTGAGTGTACAATGAAGTTGCGTATTGGGGAGTGTAGATGTGATGTGACTCTAAAAATGCCCAAGAAGCGACGCTATACACAGCTCAGCAGCGTACATTGTGGTTGAGCAGACTGTTAAACCGAGTGTAATTGTCATGTTTGCCGCGATGGCAATGAGACTTGGTTTTAAACGAACCATTCTGTCATGTTTGCCGATTTTGTATTTGTGTAGTCGTCCTCAGAACTCTCCTCTCACTGCGTGCCGCTATGAGGAATCAGTCAAGACCCGCGTGGATAAAGTTAAATCACTCAACGGCCATCACTAGTTAACGGACACAATTAGTAAAGTGAGCCAATTGGTTCCATGAAGTTCACTTGTTCCTTTATTTAACGGGGAAGTGAACTTTGGAGAGTTGTGTGGCGACAATCGAATTCTCAAATACTCATTGTCACAGGCTGGAACGCCCAGTCCACTCCCAGTGCTTCAAGTGGTGCGCAAGGCACTCACCCATTGACGCTGACTAGAATTTGGCGGGTACTGGAGGTAGCGCATGCAATGGTAAACTGCATTTCCAACGGTGGAATTACCGATGAAGGAGACGCAACAGCCTCGTAAAAAAAGCTGCGCAAAATACCTTCTTAGCCTTAGCTACATGTAACGAATGGATGGACGTCAAGTTTTCCTTCTTTCAGCTGTGCGAACCAAGATTACAATAGTTCCCTTCCTATGCGATATCTTGTCACCATTTTACGATCAGGGAGCTTTGCGCTGCTGAATGGCTCTGGCTTGCCACATATATTCACGGCCATTGTGAAACGAAGCGTTGTTCGAAACTTCTCCGTTTGTCATGACCATGGATGCCACCGCTGTTACTCCCTCTGTGAATAGTTGCCTCACTGGTTGTCGAATCACACCGCGTTGCTTGAACGCAGGAGCCTGATCCGTCAACTGTTGGGCCACCACCGCGCGCACAATTTCTGAGCGCCAACACAAGCTGAGCCCAGGACCTGTGCAGAGAAATATCTGCGATATTAACGAGGGGCCACACAGGCTGCGGGACTCCCTGCTGTCGTACCCGGCCTACACTGCTTCGCCCGCAACAGTGGAATCCGGCCTGTGCATGCTCTGGCTGGACATAAGACATATATTTTATTACTTATCAATACCGACGCCAAGAATAGGAATGGGCCACCTTTCTATAATATAACCGATAAACCAACGAGCGACAGGTCGGAGTACTCCTCTACCAATCATAACAGTTGATGGGCCGCGACGGCAGAGGTTCGCACTAAGACTGCAGAGAGGGCGTTCGAAGAGATGGCGTCACGTTGCATGTGCGTTGCGCTGCTGCCTGCCGGTGCATCACAGCAGCGAGGGGCGCTCACATACCAAATGCGCTTTCGAGTGGTGGCCGGGAACCTGCAACAAATAGAGCCGATGGCCAGCTTGCCTCTTTGAAGTCGTACACGACTCAATGCGCGCGGTGGCGAAATTTGATAGAGCGTCCGCTTCAGTGCGGAAGGTGCCCAGTGCCGACTGGGAACCCAAAAGTTTTCTTACAATTGGTAGATGAGTACTCTGACCTCTCGCTCAGTGGTTTATCGGTAATATTATAGAAAGGTAACCCATAACGATCGACGCGAGTCTCTGGGCGCACTTCGACCCAGCATAGCCTTGGTTAAATGGCAGAGCATCAGCCAGCCCTGTGGGAATTGATGCCGCCAGATACGTATACCGGTAAGATAGGTACAAGCGGGCTCCGGGAGAGACGCTCGGCATATCGAAGTTCCTAGTCGCTTGCGACGACACCCACCCTGTGCGAAACAGACGGTATGGTACCGACAAACCTAAAAGCTAGGCATCCTCTCAAATATCCGAGGGATGAGATTTGGAAGCGTTGTGTGCTGCCTTCGTATTCTCGGCGCCAGTATTGACAAGTAATAAAAATATGTCTCAAGTGCACGATTTCTATCATTCCTTGCACTGTTTCTCTAGATATGCAACCAGTTCAATAAGTGGTTAAACAAAGTGTGTTCTAGAAAAAAAAGCACCCCCACAAAAGCATGTCCGCACATGTCCGCATATACGAATGAAACACACACTGCAGGGGTGTTTTCAAAGCCTCATTTATCATTCGCTGACATGTGACAAGTACTCTAGAAGCACGCGAAGCAGGGGAAAGGCACACGGACTGTCTACGAGACGTTCCACAGAGTTAGCATGAGGGTCGTGGCGCTTGTTCCATGCACTATAATTGGAAGAGCTATAACTTAACGCTGTACGATAAAGTACGCGCTCTACATTGCAAATTTAGTTGAGTAGGTGGTTGTTTATTTCCAGGTAATGTTGCGCAACCCACTACGATGCATGGGCAATGAACCGGGCGATAGTCGGGAAAAAGACAAGCGATAAAAGCTTAAGGAAATTAGGGAAAATCGGAAAAAAAGGCGAGATATTGTACTCGCTATAGAGCGTTAATGTAACTGAATGAGATTTTCTGAAATTTTGTTATTTAGTTCCACTTGAGCAGCATCAAAGTACAGTCATGTTCAAACGAGGAATTTACCAAGAAAAAAGTGTCAATCTCGTTTACTTGCTTTAAATCTTCTGCTTACCTACTATAACAAAGAGATGTGCGTGTATGTGTGCGTAACGAGCTAAAAGAAAATAATGAGCGATTGTTCCCTCAAATATGCCACCTTCATCATCAGCGTTAATGGCTTAATTTTATTTATTTGCACTTTATATCGTTCATATATTTGTCGGCACCTTCATTTTCCTTTACTCATTGCGTTATTACTTTTTTTCATGTACTACACGAGTTCGAGGCTTATCTGCCATAGTGGGTGCGTTTCAAAAGTACCTTCTTTTTTTTCTTCAAATTTCGACAGCCGGACCTTCACAAATCCTACTGCCGCACGATTCATGGCCGATCCCCCATGGTGGGTTGAGCCATTCCTCTAGGAACCAACCAACCAACATTAGGCAAGCGGTGCCACCCGTCCGGTCATAGAGAGAGAGAGAGAGGGAAAATATTTATTGAAAAAAGGCTTGTTAGTGAAGGTGGGGGGTCCCTTATTCCAGGAACCTTCTGGCCTGGACCACCCATCCGGCTCGGGCGATGAGTGGCGCTTCACTGAAGAGGTTTGATACTGGAAAAATTTTATCGAACGAAGTTCTTTCCGTTTCCTCCTAGGCAACGGGCCTGCTTTTGGTCCACTGCATTACTAGCTTAAAGGAGGGAAGTAAACTGTTCTTGGAATGCAACATCAGTGGCCCTCAGCGCGCGCTTGCGCCAACGAGAAGTCTTCTTGCTCTTGATTGTTCGACCACCTTGGTGATGATACGTGCAAAGCACTTTAGGGGCCCGGGCTGCCGTTGCTGTCCTAGCTTGGTGTACGCGTGCTGGCACGCGCTAGCGCGTTCGGACCTGTATCGGGAACCAGCGCTGGAGTTTCCGCGGTGTGGGCAGTGCCGCCCTGGCGGTCAAAGTGCGCATACTCCAGCCGCTCCCGCGGCCGAGAGTGGAGACTGGTTGAGGCGATGCGGGCGCGCATCGCCGAAACAAAACTAAAGGATGCTGGCGGTACTGTTGCGCATTCAAGTGCCACAATACGTAGATATGAGGCAGGACGTATCCTTCTATGCTTTTCCTGCTAAAACATAAGAATAGGAATGGATGCGCCGTTGCATCCCGGCAGCCAGGCGAGCACATTATGTTCTGCTCTTGCTCTCCTGTCTAATGGCGCCGGACTGGTTTCTAAGCCGAATGGCGCGTGTCTGCTAGATTTATTCGAGTGAGGGCCAACAGTGGAAACCGGGGCCAACGAACAGAATTTGATCCGCGTTTTGTCGTAAATAAACCATGCATATTATGCAGCATGCGGCATATGCACCAATTTTTTCATCTGACCACCACCGAGCTCCTTCTGATGCCACCGCGTGCAGTGAATATGATAGATAGGCAGGTAGTCTACATTATTTGCAAACAGTTAAGCAGAAAGGAAGCTGTCTGTCTACGAGATGCGTACATGGGCACGTTCGGCGAAGCCTCTGAACTGTTATGAGAAATACGCACCGCGATGGATGCCTCCGTTGAACTTCACTTGTGCTACAGACAGATTTCTTGTCACGAACAACGCAGCGGACTACTCGAAGCGTAGCTTTCTGGAGTCAGCCGATGCGGGGGTAAAGCTTGTTTGTGCATTAGCTCGCAATTTATGCCTCGCTAGAAAAGGGCCAAATGTCTTGGATTTTTACTCGCCGTTTAATTCGCCTTACGTACTGTGTTAGTTTTTTTGCTTGCCTGTGTCTGCTTAGAATAAACGCGTGTTTGATCAACATCGACAATTGCTGGCATTTTACATGCCAAACAAGGTATGATTATGAGGCACGCCATAGTGTGGGAATTAGGATCAATTTTGACCGCTTCAGTTTCTATAATGTGCGCTTAAATCTCAGTACGCGGGTGTTCTTTTTATTTCAACCCTATAGAAATGCAGCCACCATGGACGGGAATCTATCCCGCGCCCTAGAGCATCAGAGCGCGGCACCATACATGCTATGCTAGCACGGTGGTTTGCTTGATAAACGTCCGCGTGCATACATACCACGGGCTGGGCATACATACCACGGCAGAAAAATAACGCAGCCACCCCTTGCCTCTTAATTTTTTTTTACTGCATTAGTGGGCAGCTGGTATCGACACAGCGCGCACTTATCAATGAGGCTTGTGAGCCTGCACTAGCTTGACACAAATCGTAGCACGCAACCAGAAAATGGTGACAACGGAGTCGCCACCACGGCAGAGCACTGTCACTTCGACGCCGTATGCACAGACGTAGTCTGCTTTGCAGGTCTTCTCTCAGTTTTCCAGTGCTTTCCTGAGAAAGTAGCCTTCAGACAAAGTTATTTTTTTCTAAGCCATAGAGCAGTACTACTGGCGCAATGGTTGCTCGAGCTGTTCGCGTCAAAATGAAGCCCGGGAACGGCGCACGCGCGTGGGCTCACCGCGGTACAGTGCGGTCGGTCGTCTGAGCGCGAGCGGCACGGCCTCCGAGATTAGCCGGCGGCGCGGAGGCCGTGCGAGCGGCTCAATTATGTCGAGACTTCCCGCCAGGGCGCGCCACCTATCCAGCGCTGGTCTCCCATAAGGGGCTGGGTAAGACGCTGTGGCCTCTCCCCCTTACACTCTCTCAGCAATCACGTGATGGCGTCGGGGAACGAGATTCTGCAGACGCGCGATGAACCCGCGTGGCCTAAGAGTTCGGGACGAGTAACAGCAACAACAGCTACAGCGAATTCATGGTGTGCTCCACTTGCAAGGGCGCGTTAACATCGGGCAAGGTGCCCGTGATGAACGGAACTTTAAGTCGACCCATGCGCTGCTTCGCATCCCCAAATGGTTCCCTTTAGTGGGAGATGGTGTAATTTTTTGTGAAGAAGGAAAGCACCTGCTATGCCATTATTTGTCTTTCTGCGGATAAGCGAGGTACCCGCTACACATCTGCAAGGTATTATATGCATTTTATTGATGCGGCATGTGGTTGATGACGACAAACAATTATGGTTGACCACTTGTAGTAGGTGGGAAGCTTTAAACCACGCACTCGTTGCGCAATTAGCATTGTGTGACGCCTGGTTGTTATTTTACTCTTCTACCACGCTATATTGCACACGTTAACGCGATTACTTGCCTGACATGACGCCTGTATATGGTTATTTTTGCAAAGAGGTTTCAAGCATCGGCGTGGCTCTGTGGTAGAATACTCGAAGGTCACGCAGAGGGCCCGTGTTCAAATTCCATCCGATTCTGGATATTTGTATTGCGATTGCAATTATACGGACACTCTCGTAGGATTTTTGCCATCGACGTCATGTCCCCTATATGTTTATGTATGTATACATAAATAAAGGCCAAAAATAAAATTATTCAGGAGGAAAAAAATCCGAAACGCTCGACCGAAGATTTCAACCTGTGGCCCCTCGCTCCGCAGCAGACAATTACGCCATGCCTCAGTCGTTCTCCAGGATACTAACGGCACAATACAAACGCACGCGGCGTTGGGTGAAACACACGTACGGGACGAAGGAAAGAAGGTTACTCTTAAGGGCTCGTTTTTCTTTGTTAGACACAATATTAATGAAAACTAACAGACAGTAATGCCAAGGAAAGTATAGGGGGTGTTATTTGTAGTAATTAGAATATAAATGTGAAGAAAGTCAAGTTTCAATCCATATATATACCCCATAAAGTGGACGGGGAGATGACCGCCGCCGTAGCTCAGTGGTAGAGCATCGGACGCGTTATTCGAAGGTCGCAGGTTCGGTCCCTGCCGGCGGCAGGTTATCTTTTCGTCCACTTGACTTTCTTCACATTTATATTCTAATTACTACAAATAACACCCCCTATACTTTCCTTGGCATTACTGTCTGTTAGTTCTCATTAATATTGTGTCTAACGAAGAAAAACGAGCCCTTAAGAGTAACCTTCTTTCCTTCATTCATAGCGAGGGTCTCGTTCTGGCAGACATGGTGCCTTCAGGTAGTATGCGAGGGATTATTGGTCAGTTGCCTGCTCGTAAATAGATCACGTGCTACGTGACGCCAAAAAGGCAAAAAAAAAGAGTGATCCACACTCGCCGCCATGGCTGCGACTGGCGCTGACTGACACTCCTAAGTTTCAATCCATATATATACCCCATAAAGTGGACGGGGAGATGACCGCCGCCGTAGCTCAGTGGTAGAGCATCGGACGCGTTATTCGAAGGTCGCAGGTTCGGTCCCTGCCGGCGGCAGGTTATCTTTTCGTCCACTTGACTTTCTTCACATTTATATTCTAATTACTACAAATAACACCCCCTATACTTTCCTTGGCATTACTGTCTGTTAGTTCTCATTAACACGTACGGGACGCCACACGTGGCGAAATTAATATTATGCAAGACTCAGGCGATGCTGCATCGTTGCCCGCGCTGCGTTTACGTCGTATCACTGGCGACCTAGACTAGCTTTCCATTTTGGGGTTAGGGTGCCTTGATGCCCGAGCGCTCCGCTGAGGGTGAGGACAGGCGCGTCGTCTGCTACGACGGCCGCCATTGTGAATCCTGCCGCAGCTCGGCAGCATGCGAAACGCGCTACACAAAGCGCTTGCGGTGCGCGGATACGTCCGGAAAAAAGTGCACGCTAGTGAGCTTTCTCTTTTCTTTTTTATTGCTGCTATTGCTGTTGTTGCCTAAGTGTTTATTAAGGAAGCATGTAATTCATGTAAGCTGACGGCCTGTGCATGTGTTATGCGCTAGAGGTAGACGTACACTCTGTTATGTTGAAAACGGGTCCTCTTCTTTACGCCGGAAAGGACCAAGTCTAAAGCCTTACCTAATTTTCTCGTAAGCGCTGCATTCCATATACACAAATAATCGCTTAAAGTATTTGTATACATGTCAGCAGCAGCAGTATATGTATCTGAACACACACAATTTAGTGTTGCGAAACTACCTAAGCGCGATTAAGGTGGCTCATTTTGCTAAGTTTGCAAGCAATTTACTCGCGTTTATTATAAACGACATCATACATAGTGTACACATAATAAAGGGCCGAGGGGCAGTACGGTGCGAATATCCTGCTAAAATGAAACGAAAGCTTCTATATCATTATTAGGGCTGACATTCCTCGCTCACAAACTGTAGCCGCTAGTGTATCGGCACTCGAGTTGCACCTTGAGTCCTTATCAAAACGATGAATACGTTGTTGAGTAGTATGTCGTAAAACTTTGCATGCGCGCAGTATAAGTGCGTTTTCCCTTCTTTTTGTATCTGCAGTTTCTTTTTCTGTAACTGCGGGTTTTCTCGCATGCCTAACTGCATGCAGATTTTATTCAGTGTTTCCAATACTGTTTTACACTTCGTGCGGCAGATGCAGGGCGTCGTTTATTTGTCTCTTTTATTAATATCTGGGGTTTTACTTGCCAGAACCATGATATGATTGTGAGGCACGCCGTAGTGGAGGGCTCCATGAATTTTGACCATCTGGTGTTCTTTCACCTCCACTGACATCGCACAGTACACGGGCCTGTGGCATTTCGCCTCCACCTAAATGCGACCGCCGCGGCCGGGATCGAACCCGTGACTTTCGGGTCAGCAGCCGAGCTCCGTCACCACTATACCACCGTGGCGGACGCATTTTTTAAGGCGTAAATGGCTCATCAAACGCGCAATTTGACCGTCGGCGTCCCGCGTCTATGGCGTCAGCGTATCACGACGTCGGGGACGAGGGATGCAAAAAGTCATCGTCACGTGATGACGTCACCATATCGTGGCTTCACAAATTTTGGCGTGACGTCATATGATGCTGTTATCACATGACATCGTAGCTTGGTCAAAAGTGGGCAGATCACGGAGGCAGTGCAAAACCAGGTGAGGTGCCTCCGATCTTGGAGGCAATGCAAAACCGCGCTAGGTGCGCAAAAAACTAAAAAGATGGCTTTCGCTTTCGAGCCGCCTTAAGCGAACGCATAAGGAACCCTGTGAGTTTTTATTTCATTAACTGGTTTTTCATGGCGTACTCATTGTACAACTTGACTTTGTTTGTTGTATTTTTTTACTGACATAGCGTGTGCACTGTACAAAATGCTTCCCTGTCTTCTTGTTGTTTTCATTCGTCTTTGTATAGACGCTTCGCGAGAACTGTTTGTATGCGCATTCCTGCATGAGCCTTCAGGGCTTACATTATTAATAAATAATTAAGTTATGCTTGCTCAAAGAAATAAAATACTGAATGTGTGTGTGTGTGCGTGTGTGCGTGCGTGCGCGCGTTAATATCCAGCGTACAGTCCATTTATTTGTGCGCATTAATGCTGCGCCGACAGAAGCAATTACACAAATAAAACGCAAATTAAACAGTAAAACACAACTGCCACTAGTCGATTCACAGTGATCGTATAAATGACTAAAAAAAGAGGAACTGCGTAATTATTTAAGAGAGGACGAAAATGTAACCTTGAATCACAGAAACAGGGAAGGATAAAAAACATTTAACTGCACACATACATACATGGGCATCAGAGCAGCACAGAAGGCGTACTTGAAACACGGAAAGGAATATAAAAAACAAGACCCCGCCGTGGTTTTAGTTATAGTGCTTGACTGGTGACCCGAAGGTTGCGGGATCGAATCCCGGCCGCAGCGGCCCCATTTCGATGGAGGCGAAATGAAAGAGGCCCGCGTACTTAGATTTAGATGTACGTTAAAGAACAACAGATGGTCAAAATTTCGAGAGCCTTCCACTATATACGGCGCCTCTCATAATCATATCGGATTCTTGGGACGTAAATTTTCACAAATAATTATTATTAGGAAAAAAGAAGAATTTGGTCTGCAGACAAACACGCATAATATATTCCATGATACATTTCAAATCACAAAAATAGCGAAAGCAAAATCAAAGGCAGATACAGGACCAACCAAATGCAGTAAAGAATGTTTGCGAAGAAAAATGCATGATTCATGCACACGTGAACCAAAGCATTTTAAGCATGTAGCTGATATCAGTGTGTCCATTTATTACGCAAGGTTAACACCGGCAGAAGTTATCTTTGCATGTGCATTCGAAATACCGGCCGGAAACTTAGGCTGCAAGTGCATAATGTGTTCTTCGGATGCCGCTTGTCACGTTTGATTTTTACTGTCCAAAGAAACCTGGTATCTTCAAAAACGATACAGCTCCCAGCCTTTCTGGAATGATGGTGCACTGCGGCACGCAACACACGGACATGGTGACGGTAGCCAGCGCATAAAACTGGAGGGAAACGAGCACCGACCTAAAACAGCACGCGCGCCATGCACAACAGACCGGGCGGGGGATTCAATATGGCTGCCACGCTGCCGCCAAGGCCGAGGAGGCGGCACCTGCCCTTTCAAAAGCTGACACCACTCTAAGCGGGCGCGGGCGCATCGAGGCACTCTATTTGGGGTTGTAGCGCTGTGCCACTCGCGGCCAGTCGGCCAAGGAAAAGGAAGAGTGTCCCGTGTCTCGTGGTGGCGCGAGCTAGTGGGAACGCTTTGGCTATTGTAGACTCATACCGCAGGAGTGAAGAAATGAGACGGCCGAACTTGAATCACAGTATATATCAGTGTTGCAGAGTTGCCAATCGGGAATTGGAATGACTCCAGAATCATTCCACATTTTCGTGACCCCGGAATGGAATGGGAATTGAATGGGGACAACGCTTCGAGGAATGGAATAGGAATGAAATTAAGCGCCTTTTGCGCAGAATCAAATGGGAATGGAATTACGTCTTTTCCCAAAATACAGCACGTTTTCGTCTACTGGCTGTTTTTCAAACTTCAAACATTTTTAAGTCAGAGCCTGAAACTTAACAATAAAGCAGTATTTTTAAAATGGCTTAACTGATTACAAGCACGGTACATTTATAAGCAACGCGTATACTACAATTCTGTCCTGATATAGACTGTGTTGCTCCGAAGTTTGTCTCTATTCTTCGCGTAACCGCGGTTCTATGCCGCTGGTATCCGTCGTGCGGAACTACGGCGGCGGCATACCCCCCCCCCCCCCCCTTACGCCTTGTGATTTTTTCCCCTCTGCGGCGCTCCAGCCGCCTGCTGTCTCCCCACCCCTCACTTCTTTTTTTTTTTTTTTTTTTTTGCTTCTGTCGCCGTCGGCGACTCGGATGCATATTCGAAAAAGCGCTTCTCCATGTTGTGATGCGCATTGACGCTGGCGCGATGCTTGTGTTCACTGCGAGCTTTGCGCGCCGTCTCACCTCATACTCGCCCACCCTTTTGCAATGCTGTCCCCCCTGTCTAGACACATGGGCGCATTTGCCCGAAACTCTGTCGGCGAAGGCCTGTAGGTCAGCGCAGCACACAGTCGTACACGATGAACTGTGTGCCTTCCCTCTCCCTCCGTACAGAGAGAGAGAGAATAAACTTTTGAAAGCATTGGTTCGGGAAGCCAGCCGAAGCAGAAGAGCCCACGTAACCACGGCCACGTACTTTTGCAGTTCTTAATGCATGTGATGACATCAGGTTTATGGTGCGTTCATTCTTGACTCGATAAAACTATCAAGATGCCTTTCCTACGTAGAGGAATTACAGGAATGGAATTGAACTGCCCGGCAATTCTCGGAGTGGGAATGGGCTAAGTTTTTCATTCCGAGGAATTGAAAGGAATGGAATTGCGGTAAGTTCTAATTCCTCGGAATGGGATTGAAATGGAATGGAGGCGCCCATTCCGCAACACTGGTATATATCTTACACAGTGACCAGAATCCTGAGGCTAAAATTACAGCGTAAACGCACAAGACACCCACAAGACGACACAAGCGCTGACTAACAACTGATTTATTCTTTCATACGCCAATGCATATACAAGCCCAAGGCAACCTTACCGCACATGCGCACACAATAATAGCTCTAAGTCCACAGGGGGAGTTTAGTACGTCTTGTGCTTTCACAGCAAAGTTCGCGTTGAAGCTGTAGACCGCACGAAGATCACTTTGCTCGCTGCATCGGCCGCGTTTGCCAAAGGAGGGAGCCAAAGTAGGGGCTAGTTGAATAAGAACTGTGACAGTTCGCGCTCTTCCTGTGTATACCTGTACGTCCTTTTCGCGCGTCCTTTGTGTTTGCACAGCGCGCTGCAAGTGTGTTTTCTCTTCCTGCGTCTTTTGTGCTTGCGCAGCGCGCAGGCAAGATTCTATAGCTACTTGCCGTTCTTCCTGTGACATTCCAATTTCTTGCTATCGCATTCATTGCTTCGCCATTGAGGCGAAACTGTGACTTTTTTATTGATTTCATTTTTGCTTATTTCGCGCGATTATGGTTACGGACACCGGCGGCGGCGGCGGCGGCCAACTACCCCACTGCCGTCGTGATGTGATAACAGCTTTCGCTGTAAAACCTGCAAGGCCAGAACCCTGAACACTATACAATGACGGGACAGCAGGCCAGGCAGAATAAAGGTGTGGTGCAGACTTGGCGCTCACCCCCCCTCCTGCCCCGCCCCCCCGTGCGCACGCCTATGGTCTTCGTCAACGTCATGATCATCATCAAAGCAGCCTTTGAAACGCGTGAGCACGCTATACCAGTTCGCGTGACAGTGCTCTGCAGCTCGCGCTTGTGCAAGTCACGTACGGCACGCTCATCGTTCGCACTACGAAGAAGAAAGCAGCAGGTTCCGCCCACTCGGTCATTATCTCTCAACCGTTCACCCGGTAAGCTGAGATAGAATGGACAGCTCTGCGTTGGCGAGCTTTTATGCATGTAGCTACATCGCAAAGACAGATGTGCGACGCTTAGGCCGCAACAGTGAGTCGAATCGGGTCGACTCAGATTTGCAAGCCCAGTTCGATTATATGCCTAGCCTCGATCGAATTGAACGATCGTCGAGTCAGACTGAGCAAGCGAGACTGACGCAGGAGGCGACGCGCCAGCGTGAGTGGGATCGGTGCCTATCCCGTTTCATACATCGGGTGCAACGCCATGGAAGCTAGCGAGACTTCTTGCAGCAGATGCGTTTGAACCAAGGAATAGTTCAGTGAGCTTGCCACCCGTAAGGTGATTGTCTTGTCGTTTTTAGGCTGAGTAATAAAGATGTTTTGTGCCTTAGAAATAAACAAACACCTTTATTTATACGCTTGTCTGTACGTTGTTCTCGATAGCTTAGTGTCTCCTTGTTTTCGCATCGTGGCCTCCGCGATTAGCTCCGGCCGGGCGCAGCCGGTGCTAACATATTTTCACTGACCGAACGTCTTGCATAGCTTCCACAGCGCTGTACCTGGTGTGTGAAACGGAGTATAGTTCCAGCAATGGAGGCACCCGTCACACCGTGTAAACGCAGCGTGTTACCGCGATTTCTGCTAAACTGGAAGAACTCCCCGTCTAAAAAGTAATACTAATACTTGATAAAGAAGTAAGGTTGGCTTCAATGATGAGATTGTCTTTTCAAGAGCAGCGGTTCGCGTCTATCTCATGTATTAGAAAACACGGCGGGACGATGTGGCCGACTCCACTCCACGATATAGATGTATTCTTCGAATGGGTCAAGATGAACTCGGGGTCTGCTGTGGCTGGCTTCGTGATCACGTCTTAGGTTTAGATTCTCAGAGTTAAAATTACTTTTCTCTTTGTTATATAAGTGGACTCCACATATCGCTGGCGTCAAGAAGCAGCCATGGGGACATTATATGCCAACTGCGCAGGCTTACAATGGTGGATCGCTATTTTAGCGGCGCGTCACGTTCGATATATCATGCTAGTCTTATCAGTCACCACTCACGCCAGCTGATCCAGTTGATAACGAGCGCGAACCATCGCTACCTTAGCAGTTGACAAACGCGAAAAGCATTGGCATCGGCAAAGGCATCACTTCAAAGTACCGACCCTCGATATATGCCATGCATTAAGAGCGAAAATAGAAAGTTAGCATCTTCAGATGGCTGGTAACGATGAAGAAATTTAGTGTTTCAATAATTTTTTATTAATACTGACGGTGATACATCTGTAAAGGTATTTTGTGCGCGGTCGTTAAATTTCGCAATTTTCTCCATAGCCATCTGAATTTAGTCTCTCCTTCTAATAACGAAATCGACACAGCAATATTCACTAACACAGATGAAATGACAACATCCTGTTTCATTGCGCCAAACGTGTAAATATGTCTCATAAATTTGCGCGATACATGACAAGCGTTTTGATTTCTGAATTAGTGTACCTTTAACGCGAGTGCGAGCAGCGAGAAGAGACCTTCGCGTGTGGCGTTGCACGCTCTGTTTAGCTAACCTTGCGTCTGGGTGATACCTTAAGGGTGATTCCACGTAAGATCGAACAAACGATGGCTGGTCGTCCTCTCAAATTTATTTCAAAATTTTATATATTATTGCCTGATGAGTGGAAAGAAGAGATCCGCAATTTGTTTTGCCGTCCAAAATTTTTTCGAACCACAGGAAATCAATAATGACGAAGAGGTGGAGTGGAGCGCTCATCCGCTCTGCTGTTTTGGCCAACTTTCGTTATGAATTGCACAAAATATATTAAAGTTAGGTAGCTGAAATTTATTTACCAAAATATATGCATGTTTTTGCTTCTGCTCAGGTATTTTTAGTTTTTATGTGTAGTGCAGATGTTTTTATAAAAAACCTCAAAAATGGCCCAATCGGCAAATATTTCTTTACTTTGAAGGTTTTTATCTCAAAAACGCCTTGTAGTAGAGGTACAAAAATTCCGCATTACGTTCTTCGCATGCTTATCTAGCAAAGTGCCAAATCTTGTATTTATATAACTTTTCAGTAAAGAGATATGATCGGGCTAAGTTCAAGAAAACACCGAACAGTGAAAACTTCTGACGACAATTAAAAAAAAAACCATTTTTTATATTTCTTAAACTTTGTCCACTTATTCTCCTCCACAACAGCTTTCACAATCATTAAAAACTTGTTGCATAATGTCGTTGCACTAATAGTTACGGCCCCTCCAATGAGACCCTTTGGCAAGGATGCGCAATTCCGACTTTTTTCCCAGCCAGTGTATACAATGCAGGCAGGGTTGAATTTCTTTTTATTAAAAGGTCAGCAGGTACCTAAAAAGGTGTCGCCGGCACTGAAGACGTTAATTTTGAAACTATTGCGTCACTGCAGCGGCTACGAGCGCGGAGCTACCGAATAGGCGCGCGCGCACCCGAGATGCTCGTTGTAAAAGACGGCGCAGTGAGAGCTCGTTTTCCGCGTCCTGAGACCGATTGAGTTCGAAACAGCATGAAAACATGCATGAAGTGCGGGAATGCGAATCGATGCGTGAATATACACAATGGTTATAAAGCGTCTCTAATTTGCGCCATATAACGATGGGGTAACAGGCGTGAACCTCGAACGTCGTTCTGTCGCCTGTGAAACTCCACGCTGCGGGAGCCGTAAATACATTATTGCCGTCATTCTCATTTTTTTCTGTACTTGCACTCGCAGGCAGCTGGACAAGATGGCGAGTCCAGCGCGCAGACGTGACGACGAGCTTCCACTGGCTGAAGGCAGCACTCACCACACGGTGCAGAAGACGCAGAGCCACAAGAAAGGGAGGAAACATGGGCACAAGGGTATCGTTTACCATAACTTATTTGATGAGAGGGTGGGGGTAAATATGTTGCATGCACCTCGTGTACTGACAAAGCTACTACGTTAGTCCATGGACATCTAAATACTTGAAGCCGTAGGCACGAAACAAAGAAAAGATTGCTGTACAACCATGCGTATCAAGAAACCAAGCCTTATGAGGTGGGTTGTGTACGTGTAAATAGAGTATTCGTGGGCATATCGTCGGCACCAGATGGTAGGTTATGATCCTACGTAACGCAGGCATTTACGTAAGATCACATACACTAGTTTTATCAAAATTAAGTGCGTGCTACACCACGATGATGAGCATATCACAGGTAGCCGTCGTTGGCGTATTCCTCCGAAGTCGAGTAGCGCTTGACTATAGCTTGCCGAGTCGTAGGAGTGCATATGTAATGTCTATTACAGCGATATAAAAGCGGACATAGGCAACACTGCGACCACAATTGACGTTACCCCAGCATGACAACTTTGTAGCTTCTTCCTCCAAAGCAGTTTCAAGCACTGGCGTGGCTATGTAGTAGAATACTTGACTGTCACGCACAATACCTGGGTTCGATTCCAGCTCGAACCATGATTTTGAGTGGCACGAGTACGGAGTGACTCTTTGCTGCCTTCCCGACTACCCTGGCAAGCGCCGGTGCGAGTTTTCTGAAAATCCTAATAAAAATAAAAAAAATATATATAAAGAGGATGGAATGGATTAAACTAAGGTTCGTATATAATAGAGAGGACATTAAAGTATGCCATGAATGAAACCCACTCCTGTAAAAATCCCTGACGGGATTGACAGTATTAATAAATGAATAAAAAAAGAATTGAAAGCGTAGTCATATACTTTCAAGAAATTAGTGTAAACAGTAATTAACATGCCAGAAATCCATTGGATCGGGCCCCTCGCGGCACCTCACAGGTCAGATCTTTACCACGCGCTTCTTTTCTACGTCGCTCCGGCATCGCGCGAAACACAGTTCACCTAAGGAATACAACGGGGCACACCAACGCCGAAAACGTATGTAAAAACATACATTGTACTTGAACAACGGTGCAAAAGACGGGATCAAGAAAGTGAGAAGACGCATACAACGCTGTTATATTAAAGGCAGTTGAATATAAAAAGAATGGAATGAGTTAAGCGAAAGGTTGTATACGATGTATATTAATGTATGTCATAACCTAAGGTACGGTAAATGACCGCGAACATCTAGCGCGTTGACGACACATCCTCGCCGCACGCTCTCTCCCGGTTCTCCATCCCGTTGCGCCAGCTCTGCGCCGCGTTACACATCGTTCGCCTGACGTGTATTACAGGACGGGGCTCACGTAGGGTGCAGTAGCTCCGGAGCTCGCCAGGTGTCGCCCACTTCGTCCTTCCTTCTCCCTTCTTCCATAAAGAGCGCGCACCCGCTTAAATCGCCAGTTATTTTCTGGGTGTTCCGTGGCGCAGTGAACTAGAAGAGGGGTTGTGGGCTCACTGGCGTCGAAAGCGTTACGCCGCTGATGTCTCCTTGAGAACTATAAGGAATACCCCAGAGTACAGGAACACAGACGGGCTAGTGCCACTACCAGTACCAGACACCTTCAAGTCAAGGATTGGGGTCGCCTCCAGATCTTGAAACGAAAGTGTGTTATGTCGGGATGCTCCAGGACTTCACTGACATCCTCTCCGTCACGGATGTGACGTCGGTAAAATGATAAAGAACATGACCCTCAATACTAAGGCTCCCGGCTTGGGCCTGGAGCGCCGAGAGGACGCGCTTCGGTGGTCTCAGAGCAGCGGAGGCTTGCTTCCTGATTCCCACTGCATTTCGTTTCAATACAGTTTGAGTGAGTGCTTTCTTGCAGTGAGAGACACGCCAGCGGGCAGTACCCCACTCCCCTCTGGCTGGCTAACTGGCCAGGTTAACTTCACCTACCACAAATGTTTAATAATGATCATTGACGTCAGTCGTCGCGATGGAGATGTGCCGCTAGGATCAACGTAGGTGCGTCCACATCAAACGGTGTTATAGCCGCCAAACACCAACATACATCGTGTAAGCGCTCATCTATCAATGTACAATAAACATTCAGCTACTTTCGTAAAGACTTGTTTCACTTTCGTGTTATACCGATTCGCATGGCGGAGGGATCAAACATCTTTGTTGTTCTTTGTGTCTATGAGGATTTTTGACGCACAAGTTCTGGCAGTGGTTATCTCGAAGGTATTGCTAATTCTGTAATTTATGCTAAACTGAGCAGCCACGTCGAATAGTGATTTCTAAACTAGTTAAAGAATTAAATGGCTTGCAAGTACGAGTTAAGTATTTTTCTTAACGTCCCTCATTTATCGCGTGAGTGATTTGTCTTTAGGTAGCTTGGAAACGCCTAATAGGGCTAGCGTTTCTTCAAACAATAAAGGAATGAACAGCTCAGTAAAAGTAACTTTGAAAACTCATCCTAAATCTGTTATTTCCAGCATTGGACTTGGAATAAATTCAGCTGTCATGTTTGTCATATTTATTACGCTTCAATATTCACCTCCGTGGTGGGGATAGGGTTTCATGAGGGCTGGCTGACGCGAACTGCTTCATTTTTACGCACCGTCAACAGGCAGCAACAGGAAAATTAAGATAGCATATCATCAGTGACGGAATTGTTCGAGGCGGCAGTAATGCGCAGCGAAGGCAGCAAAGTTTAGCGCAAGCGGGATCTCCTATTGCTCAATGCAGCATATCCTGTGTTCAAGTAATGTTCAAAGAGTCTGCTTGAGTATAAAATTTACGCCGCGTTCGAATGAAAGCGCAACAATACAATTGCTTACGTGGAGGGAAAGAATGCGCAGTCATGACTTCTTTTATAATAGCAAAATGCTCTAACACCACTGTCAAGCTAACCAGGTTTTGCTGAGGTTCATAGAATGTCGTGCACATGTATTAGCAAAAATTGCATTCAAAATTAAAACCAAGCGTTCTCAATTCATTTGGCCGTCCATAAAAACAATACTTTCTACAAACACACTGCAAGATGTCAGCCCTGTTCGGCCCCATCCCACCCTTGCGTTAAAATGTGCTACCATTGATCATATATGAATAAAAATGCAAAGTCGTTAACAGGCAGTAAATGCAGATTTTAAAGTCGGACAATCAAGGACAAAAGTTTGTCGTACACGGACATTTCGACAAATCGCAGTTGTTTTTGTGGCAGTCTCGCGAGAAACGTCGCCCGCGCTGGTACTCACACCTCGCCTTCTTTTATTTCTTTCTTGAAGGCGCTGATTCTGCCCACTTGCCAGGGTTCTCAAAGAAGCAGCATCGGCAAAAGCATTCGGCCGATGGCGGCGCGGCGTTGGCCAGCGGACAGGGGTCGCCGTTCTCACACAGCGGCGAAGAGCAGCTCGGCGGCCTGGCTTCCGGTGGCGCTTCGAAGAGCGACCAACTGTCGCCGCAGTCCTCCGGAAGACAAGCCACCCACCGAGGAACTGTCCCCCAACGACGACGCCGCTGCCAGGTATACAGCGTCAACAACTAGTCCCGCGACTCGCGGGAGTATCTCACATTGAGAGATTTTGGCCCGCGTCCCGCAGGAGACACGAAAACCTTCAAAAATCACATGATGACGTCGCCATATGGCGTCATCATGACGTTACATAGCGCCAAAATTTGCGACGTCGTCATGACGTTACTTCATCAGCTGACATCATCTCTTGGTCAAAGGTGGCCCAATCACGGAGGCAGGGCAAAGCTAGGTGAGGTGCAGAAAGCTTGCAATGCCTCCGATCTCGAAGGCAGTGGAAAACCACGTTAGGTGCAGAAATATTTCGCAGAGGGCGGGGGAGGATCCGTACATCGAGGGAGAAGAAAAACAATAACATGACTTTCGCCTTGAATTCATCAAGACCTGGCGTCTTCTGCACCTTGAGTTCGACTGCATCTGGACACCCTGTTAGAGAATGTGTTAGGTGCAAGCACGGCTTCCGAACAAGTCAGCTAGCTGCGCGGTTCACGGCGGCGGTGAATGCTTCTGCCGTTAGCTGCGCGCGCAGTTCCGCCGTTCTCCCCGATGGTCATGCCACCTGTTGGCCGTTGTATACTCGTGCTTAGGCAACCGGTAATGCATGGCCGCTGCGGCATCAAACTGTTTCGGAAAAAGAAAGACCCTATGCAAGCGTTATGTCAGGACAAAACCAATTCTGGTTGAACCGTTGGCTGTCCACTTCTCTATCGGTATAACAAACATTACATATGTACTGCTATAACTTAGCAAGATATAGTCGAGCGTTGCGTGAATACGTCTACGGCCGATACTTCTATGACCATCATCACACCGTCTCGTGCACTTCGTGGCGATGAAACTGACGTCTCTGCTCTATCGTGAGTGCCGACATAACGTCGACACTCAGGCATAGGTCGCCAAAAAAAGTGGAGCTCGCTCAGACTCGTTCAAGAAATATATTTTGCTCTTCGAGCTCACTCGGACTTAGACTCGCCAAAAGTTTTCCTCAGCTGGACTGATTCGGTTTCAGACTCGCTAAACTTTTTCTCAACCAGACTCACTCGGACTCACACTAACCAACATATTACTCAGCCGGACTCACCCAGGCTTGGACTCATGGCTCAATCAGAGTCTGAGTGAGGCTGAGTGAGTCGACTCATGAGTCTGTTAGCGTAAAATTTGCTTTTACGATCGTAGTTTCAATGCTCTTTAATGCCAATATCTGGCACAGTCGGTGCTCTACCTGACACCTTATGATCTCGTGGTGTGAAATAACACGTATCAGTCTAGTAAGGACATTTTGATGAACGACGCGACTCACACGAGGTATTTTTATCAAGAACTTCTCGTGAAAAAGCTTGCGGGAGGAGGTCAAGGCACCCTTCCCCGTCCCTCTTTACTTCACGCCTCTGATGAATAAATATTTTAGTGGCTTATGAACGCTAGTGCTTTGAAATATGTGTGAGGAGTCGTGGCTATGAACGCGAGCTGATATCAGGCTGATAATAATGCTGTAGATGTATAGGACCACAGTTCGGCAAAAAGAAAAAAAGGAGCTCACTCGGACTCACTCAAGAAATATATTTTGCGCTTAGGGCTCACTCGGGCTCACTCACCAATGTTTTCCTCAACCGGACTCAGACTCAGACTCACTAAATTTTTTCTCAACTGCACTTACTTGGATTCAAACTCACCAAAATATTACTCACCCGGACTCACTCAGACTCAGACTCGTGGCCCGTGTGAATGTGAGCGAGTCCGAGTGAGTCGACTCATGAGTGAGTTTGCCGGCCTATGCACTCACGATAGAGCCGCAATAACGTCGCACCAGTGTATTCGCCCTGCCTGATAAGCGTATGATTTTGCACAACTACTCAATTTACACAAAGAACGCGATCCACCTTTTAACACTTGGTTCAAAGAAAAAAATCCGGTGTAGGTTGCTACTCGCTGACTCCTTCGCATGAAATCGATTCCCATAGTGCCTGAGATCTGCCAATTTTTTGAGCTGTCGAATACATTATTAACTTTGTTTCGTGTTGATGCAGTGATGCATAAAGAAGTTGTTTGCACAAACATGTCACTTACTCTATTTCCATGTTGCATAGATGAAAAAATATTGCAGCAGTCAATTTCTCGCCGAAGGTTAAAAATAAATTACTCTAATTTATTTCGCATCGTGCTGTGTAACCCCCCCTCCCCTTTCCAGGAGGGATAAAAGAAAGTGTTCTTGAACTAAGAAGGGTTATTTTCGGAGAAATCAGTATGAATTTTCTTGCGGCTTCATTTACAAACGGTTTGTTGTCAATTATCTCTTTCAGAATGTTAATTGTAGACATGTAACAGTAAACAGCTAATGTGTCACAAGCAAATATTGGCAGCAGGCTGATCCCACAATACGTTGCGTGGATTCAAAAAATTCGAACAGCAATTTTCAGGAACCTTCTTGCTTGTTAACATGTGAAGGTGTTGCGCCACACGCTGCTTGTATTTATGCCGGCGTCCGTGTACGTAAATGGAACAGCAACAGGCAGATGTCCATCTGATGAGGACTAAAGAGACATTGGAGATTCATGGATCTATCTGATGGTTGTGTCCGTTGCGACAAGTTCCTGCCGTAGCATCAAATGATTTTAGCTTTATGTGAAATTACTGGGGTCCACTTATTCAATTTTTTAAAGTACAGTAGCCTGTTGTCTAAGCAATTTGTATATTCTTCTTCGTGTGGCATCAGACAACACGGAGGTCCGGTATGCCTTCGAAGGTTCGGATGACTTTGAGCGTTTAAACAAAGAATGAATGCCGGTTAATATTGAAATCCTTGTATCTTTCGCGAACAGAACCGCTGGCGCAGCGGAGGTGGAAGACGGCGAGGATGCGGCTGCCCTTGTCAGCCCCGGGAGTCTCGTCAGCCCAACGTCAGCGTCGGCCGCTCGAAAACAAAGTGCCGAGCGCAAGGACACAACGGCCGCGGACGTGACTAACGGCGACGTCGCCGAGCGGTCGAAAAAGAAACGCGGCAAGAAAAAGCGCAGCAAAGGCGCAGAAGCCGAGGCACCGTCACCTGCTCAGGCGATGCTGTCGCCGTCGAGTCCGACGAGCCAGGAAGAGCAGGAAGGCCTTTCCAAATCACTCAGCGGCAATGCCGCGCCGCTGATAGATTCGCTGTCGTCGGACGAGAGGCTGAAGTCCCCCGATCAGCCGGCTACGACATCAGGACCTCTTTCGCCGACGGAGCTCAAAGAGGCGGGAAAAGAGATTTCCCCCCAGGGTGGCCAAGTGCCGATTCCGCGACAACAGATCCCTTCCGACATAACAAGCCCGACGCCGCCGAAGGCAGACTCCGTGCCAGTGGAACGGAAAAGGCGCGAAGTCCTTTGCGGAATGATGGGCTTGTACCCGGGCTTCCTGCAGAGTTATAGGACGCCCCGCTGCGCGCTCACCGTACTTTGCCTGGTGTCGTTCACGCGCAGCTTTTCCATGACCGGCGTCATGATGGTGGTGCTGCCTACGCTCGAGCGCCGGTTTCAGCTGAAGGGCTACGAGAGTGGCATGATCCTCAGCAGCAACGACGTGGCCAGCTGCCTGACCATGCTGCCCGTAGCCTTCCTGGCCACGCAACGCAACAAGCCGCGCTTCATCGGCTACGGCGTCGCCACGCTGGGACTGGGCAACTTGGTCGTGGCGATGGCCCACTTCCTGTCGCCGGCTTATCGCCTGTCGGAGGCTGGGACCGACTTGTGCCCGATGACGGTCTTCAGTTCGTCGTGCACCAAGACCGGGAGCATTAGGTACGCAGTTGAGTGAGTGACACCGAAACGAGCTTTTTCCGTCCCTTTTTGGGCGTTTTCTTGCGAAGCATAGGAAGGGACGGTATGAAAGACGAGCGCTGGTCGCCCATATACTTTGCCTGACATTTCTCAATGGGTGCTTTGGTTGTGCACAATGCATGTGTAGAGAGTGGACGCTTTTTTACTCTTTTGAAGCAACGCTTTAATGTTTTTTTAATTATTTACTGTTCAAGTTCGCTAGTCAGGTGTTTGTACGATGCAGTTGATTCGTTACAGGCAAACTGGGCTCCCCTCAAGATAGGGCAGGATTGCCTGCATGCAGGATCATTACTGCTTTTCATTCTCTGTTATATCAAATATGGAAATATAGCGCATCAAAAGTAAGCATAGAATAAGTGGACCGTATCTGCATCCTTTTTGAATATACTACAACATGCAGCAACTGTTAAAAAGTTGCTTCATATTTCCATCTGACAAGAAATAAGCACCCTATTTTCTCGCCTGTAAGCCGCCATATCCATGAAGTCAATGATGATTGAGGAGCTGGCTCGGAGATAATCGGGTAAACCGTGAATGCTCCATACAATTCCTCTACTTTCATATAAAGACGTCACACGTTTTTATAGCAGCGATTGTGGTCAGGTTGTTGTCGAACCACAAGCGGTCGCAGATTTTGCAGCCGTGGCCGAACGCATGGTCGAGGAAATCGAGGAAATGTAGTTTTGCCTGCGTTGATATCATTATCAAGGCGCTCAATGAAGAAGAGGAAGAAGACTTCTCTTTCGCGCGAGCTGTGCCTGTAGCGGTCGCATATAGACTAAGGTTACGCTTACGACGCGGGACATTACTCCAGCTTATAGTGAACTAGAACCAATGTTCTAGTTCACTATACCCCAGCTTAAGAACTTGGCGAGCCATCTCCTAAAATGCAGAAAATTTGGGGCTTAAGTCGCGACAAAATTCGCTAATCGTGATCTTCAAGCTGGCTTCACGGCTGTGTGTGCAGTCATGCAAGAAAGCTAGATATCGTTTAAGAATTTTCTGCGGTTTGTGTTTCGACGACGTGGCGAATATAGAACAGTCATCATTGAGTAGACCAACTGATGTGTAACGAGCCACGTTTTCATTGGGAAAACGATGTTTATCTTGCTGGCGTGACGTAAGGACAGCGATGCAGCACAATACATTTGGGCGCACGTTCTGCATTCCGCCAGGAATTCGTGAATAAATTTTTGGGGTTTTAACGTTCCAAGACAACGATATGGTTATGACAGACGACATAGTGGAGGGCTCCGGAAATTTCGACAGCCTGGGGTAATTTAAAGCGCACATAACTCTAAGCACATGGCCTCTGGCATTTTGTTCTCCAAAGAACCGCGGCTGGTATTTGATCCTACGACCTTCGGGTTATCAGTCAAACAGCGTAACTACCAGATTGCTGCGGTGGGTTGGGTATTCGTGGCTGTCGCCCCTGCTTTTCCCATATACTTTCTTACAATATTTTAGCGGGAACCATGACGCTGCGATCATTCAGCCACCATGGGAATGATGGGTAGTACATGGACTTGCCTAACCCTCGTGTTGGCGGCTGCGAACGCACTTGTGAATTTGTTTGTTGCATTTCAGCTTTTGTTTGGGGTAAAAGAATTGATCTTTGTGAACCTCGCGGGCTTTTTGAATTGGTCAGCCTAAAAGGGACTGATGAACTTCTGCTGAACTCCGTCTTGGGACACAGCGGCTGTAGGCCACACGGAGCCACATCGAGCAAAAAGAACGAAGCTTAGACAAGTCCGTGTACTAGCCGTCATTGCCATGCTGGCTAGGCGCCATGCGTTGCAACTCCCATAGACATTGATGCCAGATTTCACTTCAGTGTACTATTACGAAACATTGTAATTTTCCCAGCAAGTATATAGGGAAAGGAGAAAAGGGATCGAGGAGGGAAGCTGTCAGAGATGGTCATCATGCTAGTATAATATACATGCTTTAGTACCTGGCTGTAAAGAACACGTTTGTTGACTGTGTTTGTCCTCCCCCCCCCCCCCTCCCCGTTTAGTAGGAACTATCAATTGAGATTACAGATAGAGCAGTTCTCGTGGTGCGATTTGTGCGAAGAAACTGCTTATTTATCAAGTAGCCTCCGTGGCCGCTTATTCTGTATCGAATTCTTGAACTTGATGGCGCAGACGGATGTTCACGATGTGCCACCACTTAATTTGCGAAATATAAATACAGCGTCGGGCTCCAGTATTCAAAACATAAAGTTTGAGCTCTTTTGTCCAAGCCATTATATATTTGTTACCTCGAAGTTTCTGACCAGAAATTAAAAGACAAAAGAGCCGGGAGCCGCTGGGGTACAACCAAATTGGCAATGCTTGCGATGCCAAAAAAAAACACTTATCTACAATATGACATGAACTTGCCTCGAGTGGCCGAATTCAGCCGTCACTTTCGTTATTACTCACCTAAATCGACGGAGCGCCTCGCGAGGACACTGGTCAGGGCTGCGACGCAGCAAAGGAAGCTTCAGGCTCTCCGATAACCGGAAGAAACTTCCGTATTTCCAATTCGTGCAGGAACTACCGCTTCATTTTGATGGCCGGACAGCTCATCAGCGGTCTCGGTGCCACTCCCATCAACACAGTCACCATCGCGTACCTGGACGAGAACCTGCCTAAACGGCAGTCCAGCCTCTACATAGGTGCGCGAGTTTTCCGGACGGCTTCTTTTCTGTGTATTGCTCATTACGTTATGCACCGGAATACTTTTGTTTGTTCTGAAATTACAGTCGTGTGCGGGGTTTAGCCAATATGTGCACATCAAAGAAGAAAGCTTGTTGATCAAAGAGTTTTGATTATGTTCAGGGTCTGAAATACATAGCTTTGTGGAACTTCACATTGCATACATGCAAGGCGATATCTGCTTTCTTAAACGTGGTACCTAATTAGGCCCTCAACACAGAAAAATATAAGAAAATGTAGCCGAGTTATGGGGGACAGTGAGCTGCTTTGAAGCGGCCACAGTGTTTCTTTCGCAATTTGTTTTTTTTTTTTTGCCGCAGCTTGCTCGATCTTGGGTCACATTGTACGTGACTAATTTCATGCGTGCCGAAACACTGTGTTCACTGCAGTTCCAAGCTGCCGGAAACGTCTCCGTTAGTCGTTAAGCGCAGTCCCACTGCTGCGACCTTCCTTTGTATCTGCGCTAGTCGGCCATTCGTGGGAGTGGTAGTGCGTTTGAATAATGGTCCTGAAGCTTCAGATAAATAGTAAAGCATGCTATGCAACCTATTCTACAACTCAGTTTCATTTCCCGCGAGGCTCGCGTGACACAATGTCTTCAAGTGGATCATATCAGATTATAGCGCTGCTGTGACGCTAACAAGGGCTGGCTTGGTATCCTTGGATGTCCGCTAGGACGTTCTCTCTGTTCGCCCTCCCCTCTCTCTTTCTTTCACTTATTCGACCAGCCCACGAGTCTGAGTAATAAACCAGAGCCTTGACAAAGTGCCTAGCCCAGTTTTCAATGCTGTTCTTCCCAAGACTATTTGCAGTCACATCTTGCGCGCAGGTATCTTCAACAGCATGACGATTATCGGGCCTGCTCTCGGCTTCATTGTGGGTGGTTACACACTCACCTACTACGTCGATATATCTACTGACGTCTCCAGGTATGTGCTGGCCCTCCGTGACATGTGTAATGCTCGAACTTGTCAGAAGTAATAACTTAGGTCTGATGTACAAGAAAGAAATGTTACGATTCGTGAGGTAGCGTACGCGTGCGCATAGTTAAAAGCGTGAGCACGTCATCGGGGGCATCGCCATTTTTTAAGTGGACCCGCTGTGTAATTCGCATTTGCTAGATGTGCCGGTCTGTCAGCGACGGCAGTTTGGTGGATATGTTCTGAGATCACAACTTTCTGCCCATTGCGCTCTTCCTAGCCCGACTCGCTGAATGAACACACATCCTGCAGTATCTTCTCACTTTAAGACGTTCACGGCAATGTCTAAACCTTCACGTCCGAGGGTCGTTTTAGTTTAATTCATTCTTAGAACAAAACAACGCTGTCTCAAAGAAAATGCACGTCCACATAACTTGCTGTGAAGAAGGAAGTCGACAGCACCAAACATGATAATCTATAATAATTTCGGGGGTTTCACTTACCAGAGCCATAATATGACCATGAGGAACTCCGTAACGAAGAGCTCCGGAAATTTCGACAATCTGATGTTCTTTTTAACGTGCACTGAGATTGCACGGTACATGGGCCTCGTCGGTGGCCGGTATCGAACCCGCGGCGTTCGTTCCGGCAGCCTAGACCGAAACAATGTACTATACCACCGCAATGGACAACACCCAATATGAAAGCACCATAACAGTCGCGGCAGTTTTTTTTTTTTACTATACGACAAAACTTGTTTATGTGTTGCACAGCAGGCTTTTACATTGTACCGCTAACGCCAGTGCCATATACAAACTGAAGTGGCCGCGCGGTTGTATAAAGCCCGAACTACACGTACGCTGGCCGACCGCGCGCTGTACGTTGCGTACGTTGGCTGTACGCGCTCCGGAGGCCGCGCATGCGCAGATGAAGCAAGCGCGGCAAAGCGCGCGCGGTACGCGAGTGTTCGCGGCGACTGATGTCGACCTTGAGACGGCGCGCGCTCGAAAGCGCTTGGAGCCCTGCAAATACGCAACTGTGGCATGGCTGTTACCGGCACCGGCTTGACCGACGAATGATGATACACATCATGTGAAAAATTCTAGTTCTTATTTACTTTTGCATGTATCTAACAATAAAAAAGGTCAGTATTCTGATGAACTATCAGTAATTTTGTACGAAACAATATCTTGCACGTATGAGGAAGCGCGCGCTTCGCGTGCGCCTTCGCGCGTAGTGTGTGGGCGGAAACCGCCATAACTCGCCGGAGACGACCGGGCTGCGCGCGCTGACGCGCGCCCCGTGCGCGTTTGGGAGCGTACGTGCGGTTCGGGCCAACGTTACTAGAACAAACTTGGTTCGGGCTTAAGGGCAATCGGACACATCGTGCGTGAGGGTAAATTGTCTCACAACACGCGCCTCGGCATCATCAGCTATTCTCGAGGTGACACTCAAGGGAGTCGAGAGGATGTTTGCTAACAGCGAGCCACTTTTTTAAAGAATTAAAAAGGCATTTGACTTTCTTAACGCACTAGTTATTAAACATAAGACGGAAGAACGACACGGACACAGCGCTGTGTCCGTATCGTCCACTGTTAACTAGCACGCTACGAAAAAAAAATAGATTACCAACACGCCCAAGCCTACGCGCTGTCAGGGTAAGGACATTTTTGGCGGGGTTTTCACTGTAGATACTATAGATTAGAACCGCAATATTTGCATTTTTACAGCATAGGCCTTACCCCCAAGAGCCCTGCGTGGGTCGGCGCATGGTGGCTCGGTTCCCTGGTGACCGCTGCCATGGGCCTCACCCTCGGCGTGATGGCCTGCTCGTTCCCGAAGTACCTGCCCGGTAAGGCCGCGGTAGCGGCGTGTGTCAAGACAAAACTTTCTTTGCGAGCGGTATTTCTTGGGCTAGTTCGAAAAACATAATAATGGTTTTTGGGCGCGACTGACGAAGGTAAGTTAGTGAGGCACAAAGGAAACTACAAACGGAAGCGCACTGGCAACGGAAATTTGTTGAAAAATCCTGCTTATTTTACAAGCCTTCTTGAGTTATCTGACGCGTTCAATCACGCCATCGAGTTTAGGAACGTTACTTTTTGCGACAAAGCAACAGGTGTGCCGACACGTGCGGCCCCTTCGTTGATTATACATCTTGTGGCTCGACGATTCCTCGCGTGTTTCTGTTTACAATGGCTGATTACGCGGCAATTTGAAAACAAGGTTTAGCGACAACAGTCACTGCGCAGTGTATCGATAGATGCCCCGCCCTCTACCGTGCAACGTTTTCATAAATCGCGTCCAAAAACCAGTAAACTTCCTTTGTGAATATCTCCTGGCTTTGCGGGTCGTGCTGCTGCTGTGTAATATAGAAGTGAATTCTAGGCACGCATTTCCCGTCTTACTTTCGCTTCGGTTTTCTACGCCCGTTGTCCATTTCAAATCGGCTTATAGCCCGTCTTAGGAAGCATTCTACGTCCCTTTCGCTTTTAAATGATCTCGCGGACGCCATACGTACCACGCTGCGGCAAACGAGTGCAAGAGGCATAGAAAGAGACGTCGCGTAGAATTGACATACGGACGTGGGGTGAAGAACGAACGTGCGAAGCAGCTTCGCTGTGTGTCGCTCTGCGTCTGTACTATTACTCGTACGATATTAATACTGGAAAGTAGCGTGCCGAGCGTTAGGTCGAACATAGGAGCCGCCCTCCATAACATGGCATCCTGTGGCCACACGCTGCATTGTGTGATTTGTGACATGCTAGGAAAGACAAAATAGCTGTAAGCCCGTATGTCAATCGATATAATAATAACATTATCTGGGGCTTAACGTCCCAAAACCACGATATGATTATGAGAGACGCCGTAGTGGAGGGCTTCGGAAATTCCGACCACCTGGGGTTCTTTAACGTGCAACTAAATCTAAGTACACGGGCCTCAGACATTTTCGCCTCCATTGAAAATGCAGCCGCAGCGGCCGGGATTTGACCCCGCGACCTCCGGGTCAGCAGTCGAGTGTCACAACCACTAGACCACCGTGGCGGGGCCGCATGTCAGTCGATGTCAAGCCGTCTCTTTGTCGCTGCCTCTGCTTTCTGCTTCTCAGTTTGTTTCCCTATTTCCACTTCTTAGTTGCTTTTTTTCGAGTGTAACCGTGTACCAACTTTCCGAACAGGCAACTCTCTTGAACCGCACGTCGATGCATGCATCTCGGTTTTTGACACCGTTAGACAGCAATCGAAATAACTCCTATTATTTATGTTCGTCACACAGTAACGTCGCGCAATACCAACTTGGGGGTCGATCAACCTAGAGAAACGGCCGACAGGGCACCATGAGCGTGGCACGTAAGTCATGCTGTACATGACATGCGTGTCATGACTTTCATGTTAACTCGTGTTATTTATGTTCGTCACACGGTCACGTCGCAAGATACCAATTTCGGTGCATATCAATCTAGCGAAACGGCCGCCAGCGCCCCATGAGCGTCGCACGTAAGTCATGCTGTACATGACATGCGTGTCATGATTTTCATGATAACTCGTGTTATTTATGTTCGTTACACGGTCACATCGCAAGATGCCAATTTTGGTGTATATAAAGCTAGCGAAACGGCCGCCAGCGCACCATGAGCGTGGCACGTAAGTCATGCTGTACATGACATGCGTGTCATGATTTTCATGTTAACTCGTGTTATTTATGTTCGTCACACGGTCACGTCGCAAGATACCAATTTTGGTGTATATCAATCTAGCGAAACGGCCGCCAGCGCCCCATGAGCGTGGCACGTAAGTCATGCTGTACATGACATGCCTGTCATGATTTTCATGATAACTCGTGTTATTTAACTTCGTCACACGGTCACGTCGGAAGAGACCAATATTGGTGGATATCAAGCTAGCGAAACGGCCGCCAGCGCACCATGAGCGTGGCACGTAAGTCATGCTGTACATGACATGCGTGTCATGATTTTCATGTTAACTCGTGTTATTTATGTTCGTCACACAGTCACGTCACAAGATACCAATTTTGGTGTATATCAAGCTAGCGAAACGGCCGCCAGCGCACCATGAGCGTAGCATGTAAATCATGCTGTACATGACATTCGTGTCATGATTTTCATGTTATGACTTGTCATTTATGTTCGTCATACAGTCATGTTACGCCATACCAATTTTGGTGCACATTCGATTAACCAAGCGACCAGGAGAGCACGAAGTCGTAGGCGGCTAGATAGATAGATAGATAGATAGATAGATAGATAGATAGATAGATAGATAGATAGATAGATAGATAGATAGATAGATAGATAGATAGATAGATAGATAGATAGATAGATAGATAGATAGATACGGTCAAAGTCGCAGAAGTTCGCTAAGAAATGCTTCGCATTTAAAAACAACAAGTCGTGTTCACAAACGTGTACGCCATGATTGGAGAGGGGGGGGGGGGGGGGGGGGTATCAATCATTCTAACTCGCACAGCTTTCTACCATATCATAACTGAATGCGGCCTACTGATGAGGAGATCCACTTACTATCAAATGCGTTGCGAATTTCGGGCTGGAAGTTGTATCCTCTATTCAAGCATCTCGCTCCCAGTCGTTGACGTGATGTGCTCTCACGTTCCAGGCTACGACGCGGCAGCGTGCCGAAAAGAGAAATGACCAAACGGCCGTCTCGGTCATCAGCATGATGCCGACGAGCGAGTTCGGCCAACGCATCACCGACATGCCCAAGGCGATACGCCGGCTCCTGACCAACGTGCCCTTCCTGTTTCTCTGCGGCTCATTTTCGTTCAGCCGTGAGTGGGCCACTTGAGATCGGTCGCAAAAGTGCCTCGAGTTTTGCAGTCCCGTCTTCTCCGTTCGAATAGCAATCTCAGCATCAACCAAACCTCAGTATAGCCAAACCAGGGAGGAAGTCTTGTAACAGTCCTTGTTCGACTTTCGAGCATTTTGTTTCAGCTCGAGCGCTTGTTGAGAAACCGCCTGGATGTGTTCGTCGTCGAACGGCTTTCTTCTGACTGATCACGTGATTGGAAAACTAAGTTTGAAATACAAGCCCATAGCCAACAGACAAACCTAAATAATTTATCAATGTATTAACAAATTTATTAATTTCGCGCTAATAGTATATTAGAATCTGTACTTGCAAATTACATTACCTGTTAACCTGAGTTGCAATGCTGTTTGTATTCACTTCTATGAGCCCAGAACGAGCGGCGTTGCTAAGATTTTTTGGGAACGTTCCGTAAACATATCGAAATCAATTTATCATTAAATAATTAACTAGTTCATTCATTCACTCATTCAAACGTGTACAAGATTTCGCCTCTATTTCTCTGTTATCGTTTAATTAAAAGTTCTCACGAAGAACACGAAAGCGACGGGAGCACCGGCATTCTGCAAAAAGTGCGTGGTGACGTCTCAATTTCGAGCAATGTTGGATAAAATGCTCTCAACCACAAACCGTGTTGGCAAAAACGAAGTGGCTAAATTACGGATCTCATCAGTACGAATGCGTTTCGGTTTTGTCTTATTGTATTGACCCGTATTCGCAAAGAGAACATGGAATTTTTCGTAAGACAAAATTTCAGCCAATACTGATGCGGGGCCTATATCATCAGCGAATGCGGTTGGCCAGTGAGAATGAACGCTTACGTACAACAGGCCTTGTGAATTGAATCCTAGAGTTTCTCTGCGCTGGTGTATATAGCGCCTTCAGCGTCGACTACACATCGCTCTATGATGCCGATCTCCAAGATAGTGCAACAAAATATGCGAACCTCTCTCGCGTGTTCTGTTTGATTGTAGATGCACTGCCATTCAACGAACCCATGGACGTCGGCACGGGGTTGCAAAAAGGAGAAATGTCTGCGTTGAAACTATTTTTTGTCGCAGAAATGTTCAGCACGGGCCTTACCGCAATGTTGACGAAGTTCTTCGAGTCGCAGCTGGGTCTGCCGTCTGCCAGGATTGCCTACATGGTCGGTAAGTAGTGGCTCACTCAAGGATGTCGTTTTTACACGTTTTGACATCGAAACCGTCTTAGGCTAGACTGTGCAGTATATAGTGTAGTAGTAGTCGCAGTCTGCGCCGGCAGAAAGCTCCTAGCGGGTACGTGCCATTGGCTGAGCCGTCAGGTCGCGTGATCGCGTATTTCCAATCTAGCCGTGGATTCACGACATCACGTGATCTCGCCAGTCAATCATATAGACTCGCGCGTATAGACGTCGCCGTGCCGAAGACTCAGCTTTGCCAGCTCGCGAAGCGGGGGCCAGGCGCCGGCGGCCCTCTGCTGCCCTGAGTAGTGGCGACAGCCCGTTGTTGACGTGTTGCCTTCCGTTTCACGAGTTCGCAGTCCGGAGCGCGCTGGGAGGTAAGCAGGGAGGGATGGCACGGGGGAAAGAATTTACGTCAGGGCGCATCATGACCGTGAGCGCGCGCGATGAAACTCGGTCGCTCGCTCCCGTTATTTGTGTGCGAGTGTGGCTTACTATCATGCTCGCTGCCGACTGTGGAGCTCGGCGCCGGCACGTCGCGGCACCCCGTGGGAAGAATCGCATCTGATCCAAACGCCGCACTTGGTATATGTCGGTTATTGGCCAATGGCATGTTATCTCTTGTTCGACGTCAAACACTGGGCGCCGGAGGCTCCGAAGCCAGCGAGGACGGGTTTCTGTATGAAAAAAGGGCGCCTGCGAAAATGCCAACTTTGCGTTCCGCTTTCAAGCTCTGCCTGCCGCGCACAACTGCAGATTTGTCTGAGATGTTCATAGCAGTATGTGCTATTCGCAAGATGTTTTCTCAAGCCCGAGGGGTGGCTCATGGTCCCTTTAAGTGTGCACAGTGGGTAATACCGGCATTTTTCAAAAAAATAGTAGCGACCGTTAGCGCAGCTCACGCGCCATTTGTTAGTGCGTGGTACGCCAGATGCGTGTATCCAGGGCTAATATAATAGAAATTAAACATAGGCTTACCTACAATTACGCCAAGAATGCACTAATAAACTAACGTGACCGCAACGCATCGTAAATCATCGATTCGGTCGCAGTGAACTTGCCATCTTCTGCGCCGATAAACGAATATGTCGAGATAACTCAACCTAGCAAACTCGAGCTGATCTTTCCCCGCAGGGCCCATCGTGCTCGTCGGCGGAGGTTTCGGCGCCATCATCGGTGGAGCGCTAGTGAGCCGCTGGAACTTGGACTACGAGGGCATCATGCGCCTGTGCATGTACAACTGCTGCTTCTCCTGGTTCGGCGTGCTCATCTTCACGTTCAGCTGCCCACAGGGCATTTACGCCACGCCAGATGGTTTTGTAGGCGAAGTGTGAGTTTGCCGCCGTGGTCACAGCGCACATTCGAGAACGACCGTATTGACAAGCGCGCTTAATCCTCTACGTTTGATGCGACTGAGTTTCACCGATAGAAAATGTTACTACCATTCGCTACAGGCCGCGCCACAATGTTTCGAAACTTACGCGATTGTTTCAGACTTTTTGCGCGCTCCATGTATGCGTAGTCTCCCTTTTGTCCGTTGTCGTCGTCGCGCCTTACACTTCAATTATGCTGAACTAGAGTGTGCTAGAACAGGGTAGTGCTTCGAACGAGCTTCAAAAAGTGAAGCCCAAACAGGGTCAAGCCGCCTGTGGCGCTGCGATCGGTAGATTGCAATGTGTCGTCGTTTGAGAGTTGCGCGCGGCTCCGCCAAAAGGGATAACTGCGCTACCTGACACACACGTACCAACCAGACAAACTGATGTAGTCGGGGGTCTGCCCATAGGACCGGGGAGCAGCAGGCTCAGGAGAAGTCCGAGATCAGGAGCCGGAGCTGATACAGGAACGTTTATTTACATGATGATTTGGTAGCGAGTGGTAGCATGCATGGAGTGTGCCGACGCTCGCGTTATAAAGCGTGGGCCTTCCCAGGATTCCCTGCTGGAGGAAACAATCAAGTCCAGGACAGTCCAATCAAAACGCTGTCTTCATCTCCGCCCACTAAGTAATCACCGCCTCCTTCGCACTCCGGAATAGAGAGAAGCGGGCACCTGGCCGTCGGACGGTCCCGGGAGGCGAAACAAGACACAATACACACAAAAAAAGGAATGCACATTTCTGAACATTGGCAGTCGTTCCTTGCACCTCGGTAGCACATATTCCCTGAAGACTGCCGCGATGTCATGTGTGTGACAGTTGCCACGTCTTTCCTTGCCTCGATGCGTCCGCCGGTGCATGTTGACGGCCAGCTGCCGGCCGGTCACGAAAGTCCACAGACACCGTCATAGTGGTGGAGACAGGTGCCCGATGAAGACATCCTCCTGTTTAAAGTCCCGCGATAGATTTATCCCTGTTTCTTTTAAAATCTAGAGACTTTAATCTCCGGCGGCTCGGCCTAAATTGTTCGTGTGCATCTCGCAGAAGCCTGAACAAAGCAGTGACAAGCGACTGCTTCCTCTGAGCAGCCTGGACTGCAAATAGGTCATCTTCAGGCCATAAAGCGGTCAAAGTCAGCCAAGGCGTGGCCAGGCCGATTGAAGAGGGACTGCCAGCCTTGAAGGTTCAGGACACAGTGGCAGTGTTGTCCGCCCGCATCTGGTTGCGTTTCCGGGGAACGTTGAGGTCCGAAGAAAGCAGTCGCTGACGGTCCGCCATAACATTCTGACGATCCAGCTGGCGCCAAATGCCATGAAGTCCGATCATAACAACACACAGAAGGCGCAGACTGTCCAACCAAGTCTGCGCCTGTCTGTGTGTCCTGGTTTGTACGTGTGTGTCAGGTAGCGCAGGTATCCCTTTTCTGCTTAACGAGTGCACCAATTCGCCTAGCAACAAGTTCCTCTAAATTGCTCCGACAAAGTTGTGCAGGGTTAGAATGCCTGCTTCCCCTCAAAAGGCCTGGGTTGGAATCGCATCTGTTGATGGTGGATATTTATTTTTAGTGTCGCTTGTCATAGCTGTATTGGGTTTCCTTGACCCCCTCCCCCTCCATCCTGTGGGGAACCCTGTGCACGCCTATGGGCATGAAAGCAGGCTCGACAACTCGGACATTCGAGTGCCTCGCAAAAATTAGATGGTAATAGCATCGCACGGCAGGAAACTCAAGACAACGCTGCAGCAAAAGTACATGCCTGTTCAGTGCAACAACACGCGCTTACGCCATTCTACAAACGGGGCCGTATGTGGACCCTATTTTCCGCTGCGTACATCACCGCGGAAGCACGGATGAGAGCGTCATTCGGTAGTGTTGAAATGCACAGGGTGGTCGGTCACGTGCGCCTGCGGACTCAAGAGCGCGTACAATTAGCAGCGGTTCGCGAGCGGGTTCTGCTATTTTCGACACTGTCGAATGACGCCATCTTGTGAAATTCGCCATCTTGTGAAATCTCCTAGATCCAGAGGGCTACTAACCAGAGGGCTGCTATCTTTGACGAGAAATGCACAATTTGACAATATGGCGGATTTGAGTGTCCAGAATAGTAGCCCAGCCTTGACAGCCAAGTTATGTGTAGCGAGAATAACTCGGCGAATGGTCTGAGCAATGTTATTGACGCTAAAAAAAGTCAATACATTTAGCATTCTGAGAAACACGTTCCGACGTTTCAACTCATAGCATAGCTATCACTTTGCCCGCGGTGTTGAGTGCTGCAACCTATGAACATGTGGACTGCCTGAGAGGTGTCTTCTTTCGCAGATACGATATTTTCGGAAATGAGCGTTCCTTACACTGATTACACTTAGGCGCAGTTAAATACATGAAGTATTACTTGCGCCTGAAGTATTTCGCTTTGTTGCAGAGTGACGTCGAGCTTCAGTTGGCATTGCAACGCCGACTGCAACTGCACGGCCAGCCTCTTGAACCCGATATGCGGCGCTGATGGCGTGGTCTACCTGTCTCCTTGCTTGGCGGGCTGTCACAGGGATCTTCAGGTCAAAGACCTTAAGGTAGATGTCTCTCTCATAAGCTCGAGAGCAATCTTAGAGACATTTAGTACAGCTTAAGGTAGCGGAAAATATAAAAGAAGGAAACGCGAAACAACAGTGCTTCCCCATTCTCCCTGCATTTTCATTCTTTATGATCCAATGTATTTTTCTCTAGCTGATACGTTGTAATGGCGAAGAATGCAGCAGTCAAGCGAGTAACGATTCAACTCGTTATTCGGCAAACGTTTACCCAGCAGTGTAAAACGAATGAGGCACGAGTGTAGCGAGCACGCGAGCGAAGGTCGTCTAAATCCAATGCGGAAAAGCGTCTCCCCTTTATACGTGCGTCATCGAACACTACAGCGCGATCACTTGGAATGCGTAAAGTCTGCAATGCATGTGCACCGCTACGAGTAGCGCAAGGAGTCAGTGATGGGGCTGACAGATAACATTCGAGAAGGTGTGAGACCTATCATAGGCTTGCGGGCGCGACAAACCAGCAGCCTTAAGAGTGTAGAATTTCTCAGCGTGTGTGGGCAGTACTCTTCGTATCTTCGACATCCTCGTTTATCAGCAATCCGTTAGTAATATATCTCGACATTGCTGACTATTTCAAGGTACATACAGGGTTTGTCCTAACAGTAATGTCAGTGATTATATTGTAAAGCGTCTGTGCCTCACAACACGCTTGGACTGGTTGATATTGGTGGAGGGGGAAGTTAGCCTACGCATGCGCAGTAGCACTGTCGTCTGCTACCATGTGGAGAGTAAGAAGAGACTTGTCCGTGAAACTCGATTTAGTTTCCCGTGAAAGCCACAATGCAGCGCTCGTTGGATCAAAGGATTTCTATCACGTTTTGTGTGAAACTCGGCAATTCGGGAGTGGAAACTTTTCCTGTGATAAAGGCCCTTGGGGATAATTGCTATTCATAACGTCAAGTGTATCGGTGGCATAAGGCCTTTTTAGAAGGTCGTAAGGAGATCAGCGGTGAAGCCCGCCCTGGACGGCCGTCGACGACCATCACGGATGACAACGCGCCAGTCCACACCACCTCCATCGTGACCACCTTCCTTGTCGATTCAAATGTTCCAAGAGTTCCCTAGCTGTCCTAAAGTCGTGACATGACTCCTCCAGACTTCCTTTTCTTTCTGCGCTGAAAGACTACTATACCAATGACATCATTTCGGGACAGTTGACAAAGTCAGAGGCTTGCACCAAGGCTTTAAGGGACATTCCGGAGGAGGCCTAGCGTGACGCCTTTGAAGCCTGGAAATCTCACTAGAAGCAATTCATCGTCGCAGGAGGAGCCTATTTTGAAACCTTTAATTGTGTTGTACTGATCTGATCAATACATCTTTTTTAATCAACTCAGTGACATTAGTTTTCGGACAAACGCTAGGTATAAATACGCGGCTGAACTAACGTGCTTTGTTGGGATACAGCGAAGCTCTTTCGCTTCTTCGTTTTTGACGCGACACCCGGGGTGCTCTTCTGGACGCTGTCAAATTCCGCCATATTGTCAAATTTCGTAATGGCGGAATTTTAAGCCAACCATAGAGGCCGTCCCTTATGAAATAGTGAGACAAGTTCAAAAAGAAAGTCTAATGACTTTTGACATATCAATCATTTGACGCTCTAATGTCATCAAAAACATATTGTCCACCGTCATTTTGATGCGTAACAAATTTCTGTTTTGGACATATATGTAAGTGCACCATGAATACGAACCATGCATAAGAACAGTCCCTAATTTTTATCACAACAATAACGAACTTTTTTTTTTTCTGTACGTCACCCATTGTCCACAGTTCCAATTCTTCCCCGCCCCCCAAAATCCTTCGCGACGCCGTGCGGATAATCCCCACTTTCCTTCGTTAACTTCTACTGGACAAATGGGCAACACGGGCCCCTGAGCGAGTGTTCGCAGTGTCACTTGATCATATCTCTTCATATTTGCATATGCGATCGACTCATGCATTTTAAAAATAAGGAAATGCTTACTTCGAAATATACGGCAGGTAATATAATAAATCTTGCTCCGGTCGTCAGCAATTCTTCGATCGCCGGTGCATGGGCGATAATGTAAAATATTTACGCATTCTACTGAAACACGATATTTGTGTACATTGCAAGACAAATTGTTTATTGCCTGTAGTCTCTGAAAGACGAACTTGTCTATTGTGATAAACTGATTTTACGGTGGCAATTAAGGCTATTTAACTTCTTTCTTGTGATGCGCGTTTTGACATTAGGAACGGCATCTGAAAGTCTGAACACTTCAGTCACCAGAAATTAAATGCACATGGTCATTTGACTATTTGATGTACACTTAATGTTAAACGACATTAGGCTTTGCATGTCTAATGCCTGTCTAGTGACTCATCAGGAGCGCACTTAGTCGACATGAGACACTCAAGACTCCTTTTCATTCGCTTCTTCGTTTTTGACGCGACACCCGGGGTGCTCTTCTGGACGCTGTCAAATTCCGCCATATTGTCAAATTTTGTAATGGCGGAATTTTAAGCCAACCATAGAGGCCGTAACAGACCTCTGGGCCAATGAGTGTGATGATCAACGGCGGAATATGACAACATGACAGAATTCGACAATGTCAAGAATAGCACCGCCAGATGCGCACGGCGCGATTGGCAACTTCCGCCTGCCGTCTGTGAGGCGTGTGATGCGAGGTCTTAATTGGCCGAGTTATAAGCGGAAATGAAATGTAGACCGGAAAGAAGTACAAAACGAAGCTTAAAGGGGGCCCTGCAACACTTTTTCAAGTAATCAGCAAATAACTTTCTTATTGCCTCACGAATCGGCTGCCGCAAAGAACTTAGAATCCGTTATGTACGAGCGGAGTTACACGGATTTGCCGCACGCTTTAAGCGCGTTTCTCTCCTTTCGCGCGAGCGAGCGCGCTGAAAGCTACGCAGGGGGAGGAATGGCAAGGAGGTAAGAAGCTACGTCTGTTCGTCAGTCCGCGTCATCACCTTGAGCACTTTTTCTTTTCTTTTATTCAAACACGTGGCTTAATTTCAGTGTGATAGCGAGTGCGTGCACGGGCACGCGGCGGCATCCCACGGCGGCCGTGGTGACTATGCAGCCCACGATGGTCAAATCAGCCAATGGCCGTGGACTTTGGGTTTATGACGCGGTCATTTGGGTTTATGGCGTCATTTGCCTAGAGAAGAGCGAGCGATTTCTAGCCGACTTTGAGAATTTATCGTAAATTTCAGGACGCGTGTCGCGCTATAATGTTTCGCTCACACGCCCTCGGGAGCATCGACTACCGATCGGCACCGTTTTCTGATCATGCTGAAAAAGTGCTGAAGGGCCCCTTTAAGAAACGGGAAGCAAAAGTCAGCGGTAAACGTAAGACAAGTGCTTACCCGCAGGTAACTTGATCATCTCTAAGCGGCATAAAGTAAGTTACGCATGAACGCATTGCATCTGCTGCAATTATTTTTGAACGTGGAACCTGTTCGGTCAGACAGTGGCATCCACAATCAGTCAATAAACGTGGCAAATTTCACAAATAAAGCTCCGCTTTTAAAACGTATAACTGTAACTGGGATTAACAGTAATTGCAGCAAAGCTAACAATACCAAGGAACATGACCGTGGATAGCGCTAGCAAAGCATTTTTAGGAGTGGAATGGTCGTCTTCTCGATGCGCACGCTTATGCAGATGTACAGCGGCTGCACGTGCATCAACGGCACGATGAGCGAAGTTCCCGGTGTCAGCTCCGACCGGCTGCTTCTGGAGGCCGTGCAAGCGACGCGTTCGCGATGCCCAACCGACTGCGCTCTGCTCTTCCCGTTCCTGGCTGGCGTCTTCCTGTCGCTCAGCGCGTGCTTCCTCAACGCTGCTCCGTCCACGGCGGCATCAATCAGGTACACTCTTTGACAGATGGAACCTGCAACTTAGCCAAAAAACATTACGTGCTCGTGCTTTGGCATTGTGGCTTCAGTAAGCAGAGATACTGCGAAGGGTGGTTGTTCGGGCTCATTGGAATTTCATAATGAACGAGGGTAAAGCGCGAATAAACGGACGACGTGGACGAGCGCTGACGAACAAGCGCCTGCCGTTTGCCGGGCGAGCACTTATGGAACGCCCTCGCACGAGGGCCTTCAGGGCCATTGTAAATACATTAGGTAACAGTAGCCAGTCGTGTTGGCATCTGTTCTGTACGTACGCAAGCGTGATAAGGCTTCTAAGGCGAAAGACTTGGATGCCTCATCAAACGCAAAAATTGAGCGTCACAACACGAGTAATGCAAAACCTTCTCACGCGATGACGGCATCATATGACGTCATCATGCCTTCACAAATCGCAAAAATTACTGACGTTACTATGTAATTGCTATGACGTCGCATAATGACGTCATCAAAGACATCGTCACTGGGTCAAAGGTGAGCCGAGCAAAACCACGTTAGGTGCAGAAAGCTTTCGGGGGGGGGGGGGGGGGCGAGTATTAAGATAACCCAGCACCAGATGCCGTACGACGATTTATTAGGAGACAGCGACGTCTTAAACAGTTGAGGTAGCACCGGCAGAACACGAAGGTAGATCGCGCGCACAGCAATAATAGACGCGGAAAGTCTTCTTCTTTCTCTCCCTCATTACAGTAGTAGTAGTAGTAGTAGTAGTAGTAGTAGTAGTAGTAGTAGTAGTAGTAGTAGTTGGCGTGAAGGAGGTCGCGTGACCGGAGAATGGAAATTAATAAATCAATAAAATGAAACGATGATGATGATGACTTTCATTACAAACTACCGGAAAAGCAGTGCAAACTTTTATCAATTACATTAATTGCATGCTTACCTTAATTGTAATAAACTGGGGCCCTCTCACCTAGGTGCATGAGAGGGTAGTGTAGGTAACAGGAAGTTCGCACTCCGTCGGGCTCGGGTGGGCCTTCGACAAAGTCAGCGGGCCCGGGCGGGCTCGGGCTCGGAAATACGGCCCGTGCACAGCTCTAACAGGAAGCGCGCACTTGGCAAGATTCCGGCCGCACCGGTGCAAATCACGTGACACGAGGCATTCCCTAAAACGACATTCCCTGAGACGGCAGGTCGCGCGATCTCGCGTTACCCAATCAAGTGTAAGCGCGCATATTTGAAATCTAGCGACGGATTCACGACATTTACAATACCACGTGATCTCGCGCGTGCCACTCACATACGCTCGTGCGCTTACAGCTTCGCTGTCCGGCGGTTTTCACGGCATGAAACTGGCTGAACGTATTTTGTTCTAAGTAGGCTGACAAAGTTCCACTTAGAGGCGATGCATTCTCCATTTGCACTTACGCAGGTGCGTAAAGCCCGCTCAGCGGTCGCTGGCGCTCGGCATCAGGCAGGTCATCGGACGCCTTGTGGGTGAGTATGCCTGCCTCTGTACAGAGAAGGCGCAAGCTCAGGAGTAAATTGAGGCTTGAAGAGATATAGGGGAATGTCGCTGGAGCCAACATTTCCACTACTGGACCTGCAACGTTTGCTCCAGAGACATTTCTTGTTCAAGGATTTCCGGGTCTGTACAAGTACATGAAGGGACCCTTAAGCGGTATTTACGATCTTTTGCAAACTCGTTGAGTCAGTGGCGTAGGTTTCGAGGATCACTAAGAGACCGTTTCAAGCACTCTGCGTCAAGTGCATAATATATTAGTGTTTCAAACATGCGCATCGCTACAGAACACAGTGAATCGCAGCACCGAGATTTCAGCCGCCCCGGTTTTGGAACGTAGCATTGTTTTATTTTATTTTATTTTTTGACGTCACTCATGCGACCGAAGCGTTTGTTCTGGAGAACATGCGGGGATCAACTAACGTTGAGCGCGTCCTTCGCGATCTACGACCTACTGGCGGAGCATTGCGTAAGGAGCCCCGAGCGAATTTGAAAAAATAAAAAAAAAAATAAATAAATAAATAAAAATAAATGTTTGGGAGAAGGGCGACCTTAAGTCGCCCATAGCTTGCGTGGCCGAATACGTTGGTTTTAAATTATGGTGCGAATGATTTACTCAAGGTGTAGTCTAACTGCTTATCTAAATGAAAAAAAGAATCCTTTCCAGGAACCCTTCAATTCAAGCCCACGTGTGTAGTCGTTATATTGCAGCCGACATCTTAAACGATTATCGAAGTGGCTCGCAAATCTCGGAAAACAATTTCTAGGACTGCGGGGAAACCACGTGAAATTGAGTGATTTAGCATTTTCAAAATACTAACCAGGAAAAAGGCAAGCAACATTGTTTCTGTTGTTCATATAGCTCAGCATATTTGCCTTGCTATATTTTGTACTGAGGACGTTTATGTTCGAGTCGCCGGCTTGCTGTTCTGCAGGAATGAATGCCCGCATATTCCCACAAAGCGCGTGCACAAAACTACTCCAAGCAGTCCCAATATTTGGCATATATGAGAAAGCGCCTCCCCAATCATACGGAAGGGTAAGGAACGGACAGCTTTGTGCATCCGTTACTATAACCTCTTAAAGGTAAGGGTGGGCCCTTCGGAACTGTAGTTAGCGTAAAATTTTACTGCCTTTAGCTAGCGCCAAAGACAGCCCATGCGAAAGCCAATGCTCTCACGAGACACTTTGACGTTCATTCTATTGTCTTGTTACTCCTTATTACTTGTTCGCTATCAGTAGCCTATAGATTTCGCCACTACTACAAAATAGGTTGAAGTTTTGCGGAAGTCACGGACGCAAGTTACGGAGATAACACATCTCACGCAACTAGATTCACATTTGCTTCACACTATGCACTAAATATCACATATCACTTCTAATCGCTTCGCGTACCCTTACCCCACTAAATAACCTATCCGCCTCCCACCCCCATCTCATTGAAGCTTTCTTCAACGCACCAGGTGTGCCCAACCTCAGGGATCGGTCCCTCCTTTCGGCATCATTCCTGCTCACTCAGCCAGACAACGGATTTCTTTTTACATTTACTCATAACCCGTATAAGGCTCCCGCCTTAATAAGTAGACCCATTCACAAGAGAGTGTACGGACAAGCGCGTCTGTAGCATGTCTGGCAGCCTAGATCATAGAGATTCGCTTTAATTTACTTCTTCTAGAGGTATCCCTTGTTCTGTTCACTTGTCTGCATTTCTTTTACGTACGCTTTCGCGCGAATACGTCCGATTATTTACGCAATCTACAGGTCAAGCATCTCTAACACATTCGGCCACGAACTGTTGCTTAAAGGTGAGCTAATTCGTAAGGATGTACAAATGTGGGAGGAGATGGTGTCTGTGACATCAAACAAATTGCCCGTTGAAAACACGGACGGTCCGTGTTTTCAACGGGCAATTTCTTTGATGTCATGGATCACCAACAAGCCCAAAATGCTGCTCTCGTGGTGACAGTGCTCTCCCTTTTCCAGCATGTGTCTGCATGCTATTTCCTGTAAGAGAACCTGCTAGTACCGTAAACATGTTCAGATCACACACGCTTACTCTGGACGCCACTCACGAATTAATTTGGCGTCCGGAGTAAGCCGTAATAACGGGGCATGGGTGGCAAGCGCACGAAAAGAACAGGCTGAGGTAATATGATGGTTTTGCTTCATCCTTTCCTCCATATCCGCTAGTCCTTGGCATTAGATGGCTGCCTACTAGAAGCGCTATAGCCCCTTGCCTTCTCGAGTACAGTGTTTCGTGGAACAGAAAGGATCGTGGCTGCAGCCAATTTTAATGCATCCACTGCTAGACCGAATCGGTTTTACTTGCTAGCTTAAGTTACGAGCAAAACTGATTTCGGCCTTATTCGCTTACAAATAGTGCCTGACGTAACCGCTGAAGCGACGCCACGCCACGCGGGGCTGCGTAATAAAAGGCATATACGTATGAGAAATATCAGTGGTGTGTCCGATTTCTCTTGATCTGATTACAAGATGCATTCCGTGGTGGTACTGCGCGAGTCTGGTGGTGCGGAGCATGACTAGAAGGTTTACCAGACCTATCTGTTCTTCTTACAGGGTCCATCCCGGCACCAGTGATCTTCGGTGGCATACTGGACCAAACGTGCTTGTCCTGGCATCAGTCGTGTGGCAAAAGCGGCAACTGCATCGTGTACGAGAACGAAGGGATGTCCCGCGGCCTCTTCTACGCGCTGGCTGTCACTCTCTCCATTAACATGATGTGCTACTACGCGTCCCTCGTGTCCCACCGACGCCACACCCGCCAGCGCGCCATGGCCAAGAAAAGCCGCGCGTTGCGCAGGAACTGACCGAGGCTATCACGGCTAGGCTGCTACGAGGTCGCCGGGGAAGCACCGAGTCTTCTCCCGTGTAGCGCTGCTTTCGTACGCAGAGCGTTATTGCACACGCAACCGTTGCAAGGAGACAGCGTGCGACGTGATCGCGCACCAGTTTGTGCTTAGAGATTGAAGGGCATAGCCACGGCCGCTCCGTGGCATAGCTCTCCGTTTTGCAGTGGCCTCAATTATGGAACTGTACTATTGCAATAAATAATAATGCCCAGTGCGTAAAGCGCGTATATGAAATCACAACTTCCATGCTGATGTAACGTAAAATTCGTGAACACGGGGCGTCGCTGGAGCCGACGTTTCGACACACGGACTTTCCTTTTGCAACGCTGTAACTGTAGCCTTGGAGCTGATGTAAGTAGTTCGGCAGCGCCCCCCCCCCCCCCAATTTGGAGGTGCAAGCGGATATACTTTCCATGGTCACGTGGGTCATCTTTAAACCTGTAGCGGCATCATCATCATCATTCACGATCATCATCATCGTTTTACCATTTACGCGCCGCGCCTCTCGCGCAGCTCATGCCTAGCGCTCGAGGCGCGAGCAGTTAAGAACGAGCTCACGTTCCTGGCTGTCAGGACGCCGGCAGCCGCTGTCGCTCTGCTTACAAGGGCCTTCTAATAAAGTGGCGAGACTTCGGCACGGCCACGTCGGCCGCCTTCACGTCTCTCTCTCGCTACAATTGGTGACCCGGAGAACACGCCTTTCGCCGAGCGGCCTCCTGCCATGCTTCCGCGACTCTGCCCTCCAGTTCCGCCGTTTCACCCGGCCTACCCACGAGCGTGGTTCTGGCAGCTCGACGCCTGCCTCGCGGTGAATGGCGTCACTTCGTAGCCACTGATGCACGACATCCTGCTTGACGCCCTCCCAGCTGAGCTGCGTCATCTGTCCGCCGCGTCGTCATCCAGCCCGCAGCCATACGACGACCTCTGCGCTGCGGTGCTGGCTCGCTATGGCGAGACGTACCGCCCGCTACCGGGGACCCGTGAGTTACGGGTTTCCCCTCCGTCAACGCGAGCGGTACCACCCGGCCCGCAGCCCTCCCATGACCTCGACCTACCTTCCCCGGCCATGTCTCTTTCCACCTCTCGCCCGGCCACCAGCGCAGCGGTTCCCGCGCCGGACGACCCGCCCGGCGATGTTCAAGTTCCCACGCCCGAGGTCTCCGCGCCCGACGTCGTTGCTGCTGCCATCGACCAGTCCGCCACGAGGTGCGTTGCTTCGACGCCCTCGGCCGACGGTCCACCAGGCATGCCCGCCATCCGCCCGTCGTCCCTGTCCTCGCCGGCTCACGACACGTCCCTGACCTCAGCTTCCACGCTGGCTACCTTGCCGCACGACCTGGAAGCTGACACGGACAACCTCTCGCCCGCTGTGCGCCCCTCGCTCGCGGAGGTTTCGCCGTCGACGATACCCGAGCGTGACCTTCCATCGACCTCAGAGCTCTGCGTTTCTTGCCAGCAGCGATCCGCATCGCCCTCGACGTCTCCCGCAGCAGCAGTACGTGCCCCTCACCAACTTCGGCCGAACATGCGGGACGCGGCAACGATGACGGAACCGCCTGAGGATGACATGCCTGTTTCATCAAAGGCAGCACCGCATGCAAATGTCACGCCTGCCACGACGGCAGACGTGCAGTATTCCGACCTGCGCACGTGCCCTCATGTGCCGTCTACCGTAGATGCTTCACCGAGCGCAGCTGCACCGTCAGAACCTGCAGAGACTACGCTTGCTCGGTTGCACCACGGGTTTCCTCCGGAGCTTTTGACACACGACGCCGCCCACACGACATCTGAGCACCATCCAAGCGCGCTGATCACAACACCGACGATGACCAATCGCACCACAGGCGTACAGCGCACAATGCTACGACGTTTTGGGTGTCTTACGACAGGACATGCCAGAACCTGTGCAGGGCCGCATGCATGCCGGCGCGTTCGATGTGCCCCAGCGCAATCCTCCGCGCTGAGCCCCCAATTCCGTCGCAAGCTGCCGTATTCTGCTCACTCCCACCGTACACGACGGCGTTTCGTCTCGCGCCGAAGACAACGTGCACCGAGTGCGCGCAGTGGTTCCCTTCGCCGATCTTGCCGGTGTAGCGTCTGTCATCGCCTCCAGTCATTTTTGTTGGTTCGGCTCCGACGTGCACGGCCTCGGGTGCATTCGCTCCTGCCTACAGCGTCCATTCGTTGCGACTCCCGCCCTCTACGCTTCTCCCAGAGCCGCCCGCCAGAGACCCAATGGTTCCCGACAGTCCTTCACCGTTGACGACCTAGACTGTCCACGGACATTTTGTCTCGCGTCACCAGCCTTGTATATACGCCCCCCATAGTTTTTCATTTCGGCTTCATTTCTGCGGGGGGGAGTAATCTGTAGCGGCATCATCATCATCATTCACGATCATCATCATCGTTTTACCATTTACGCGCCGCGCCTCTCGCGCAGCTCATGCCTAGCGCTCGAGGCGCGAGCAGTTAAGAACGAGCTCACGTTCCTGGCTGTCAGGACGCCGGCAGCCGCTGTCGCTCTGCTTACAAGGGCCTTCTAATAAAGTGGCGAGACTTCGGCACGGCCACGTCGGCCGCCTTCACGTCTCTCTCTCGCTACAAACCCATTGTTTATTAGGGCCTCGTTTTATTCACACTGCACTTTAGTCAGCTGCAGACGATGTATATAGCAAGGTTTTGAAATACGGGCACAGCGTTTGAATACGTGAAAATTCTGCACTATCCCTTCAGTGGAGACACGAATGAACAACCCTCATTTCTGAGGCAGACATGTCACTTTAAACGCAGCAGTTATATATGTTTTGGGCTCGCTTTGTGATGATGCAAATGAAGCATATTCATTGCAAACAACTGCGTTACGAATGTAACCATTCCCAAAGAATATACATCTCCGCAACAACTTTTTGAAGTGAGTCAAATTTCACTCCAAGGTGAATGACCAGCGAAGCTGCTTAGCACGCGACGCAGAGGTGACACATAACTTTAAAAATGCAAACTGTCTTGACAGGTGGTCATCGTTACGAAAAGCACGGACACTTTTAATATCTCGATCAGTGCTCACTGCTTTGATCGCGGGCCATTAATTTTTGCTCTTGATGGAGGTGTCCAGTAATGCCAGCGCTACAGCAGCCTGTTCTGCTACATCGACCAAGGTGGTCTTCACCGAAGCTGCCGAGAGGAGTTCTCCCTAGAGAACTGCACGGGCTCGGGCCTACCCGAAAACCCGGGCCCGGCCCGGCCCGTGGGCCGGGCCGGGCCGGGTAAAGCAGTTCTCACGGCGGGCCCGGGCCGGGCTCGGGCCTGAAGCTCCGGGCTTAGGGCCGGGCCCGAGTTTGAGGTGGCGGGCACGGGTCGGGCCGGGCTTGGACTTTGCTGGGTCCTTAAACGGACACAATAGTGAAGCACTAAATCGGTTTAGACTGATAAAGTGAAGTCTAAGAACTCGAATGTCATTCATTTCACCATGATAAGTTTATTATCAGACGAGAAAATCAAGGTCAAAATCTATTTTTTAAATTTCGCGCCAAAATCTCCGAGCGCGACAACACGGATTTCAAAGTGTATTTGTCGTATTTGGAGACATTGGCTCTATAAAATTTCCTGAAACATGGTATGTTAAGTTCATGGCCCCCTCAGAGGTCAATGTACTTGATTAGGAACTACGTAGGCCCCATTAGACGCCGCCAGAATCTAAGATGTCACGGTGTCTCCTGCGCGAACTTAAAGGGGGCGTCGCCACCCGCATTTACCTTTTTGCGCGTTTTTTCACTTACCAAGAGTCTTGTACCGTCGAGCGTGGTGATTTAGGAATTGCTAAAGAGTAATTTACTGATAATAGAGAAATTGTTTTTATTTCTAGTGCCCCTTCATGTTTGTTCCACATACATTGTGCATACATACATATATGTTTTACATTTTCTCTCTCGAAAAAAAAAACGCTTTTTTTTATGTGGGGCAAGCTATTTAGAGAAATTTTATGAGAGACAAGTACTGAACTTCTTTTGCTCCTTGCATATATGAGGCTACTTGATTTATCTTAAACGGGCGAGCTGAAAGTAGATATACCAGGCGCTTATATATTTACTCATTGCTTTATTTGCATTCGTTATGATTTTATATTCCAAATGCTATTCTGTAATCGCAGTAATAAATGTAATATAATAAATATATATCTGTAACTTATCGCAAGAGCGATCATAGAGCTCCAAAGCGAGGAAACGTTTTTGAAGTTTCCAGCCCTCCACTAAAACCAAAGGGCTGCACGGAGTCTCGTTACATAGAATACCTATACAGAGACATTGTTTTTCCGTGGCTTCGTCACGGCCCCCGTGGTCATGTTACGCGAGATGGACGTGCACAGCCTGCTTGGTGTGCCCAATTTGTTACCATTTGAACTTTCGCCTTTTTTCAGCTATTTCAGGGGTCTCAAACCCACGTCAGCTAACGGGCCGCATTCACGAAAATTTACTCCAGCAAGAGCCAGGACAGTAACGCAGCTAAAAGCGCGGGGAGGGGGGAGGGGTAGGGGGTAGACGGGCTAGGTCGTACCAAAAGTCAGCTAACGTGGCCATTTAAAAGAAGAGCTTTCCCATATGTCACATATGGGTCGTTTCTGAAAGGTATTTGGCGGCAGGATTCCAATAACATATCGATACCAATCTTCAACATGACTAAAATCAGGACGCCGATATTGAAATATAGAGCTCTGTTTCGCGGTTAGGTATCAACACATGGTGGCCGCAGGGGATGCCTCAGGACAAAAAAGCTTTAGACCTGTCATGCCTGTATAGCTTAAGAACATACTTATATAGAAAATGAAAAATTGGGACGAAGACAGTTATGTGCGGGCCGTGGGCCTTTAGGGAGAGGCCAACGGGCCGCGTGTTTGGGTCCCCTGCGCTATACAGGTATAGTGTGAGAGCTACATGACACTGCCGCAACACTATTGGAATGTGCAGGAATAGCATAGGTTTAAACAGCATAAGGCGTGAGGCAAAATATATTCGCTTCACGAAATATCAGGCTTGAAAAAAGACAATTATACGAATTCCGTGCCGGGTGATGTCCCTTTACCTCGAACCATAGACATCCAATCAGTAAGCGTCGAGAAGCTTATTCGTGCCTTTATTACCAAACTGTAACGAACACAAAAATATATCGAAATCGCTTCGTCCACCTCCTGCCAGTCCTACCCGCGTAGTGCAGTGGTCACCTTTACCAGTAAAACATCGTTAGGAAGGCATAGAGCATTATGATACGGAAGAAAAGAAGAGCGTGGTGCAAGCCGTGCATAACATACACTGCTGAAAACTGCAAGCAGAAGCCCTCAAAGTCATCCTAAATTTGCTCCAGTGGTGGAAGTTAAGAATAACGACTGCCGACACTTTCACATTTCGCAAGGCCGATGTGCACCCCTGCGGCTAGCGCATGCAGTGCGAGAAACTTTAGCGTGGCAGATTATGCGATACAACGTGGATGCCGTGCTTAAAGCTGGAATCTCTGGATAATTTCGTTTTTTGTACAATAACACGTGAAGAAATAAACTATAAAATATACCACAAAAGACTTATGGACTGTATTAGTAGCAGTGGTGTTATATGAAATATATATCATATATGAAAAGAATGCTACCACAAATACTTTTTTCGTCCTTTCGGCTGCCTATACGTGTTTCTAAAAGTACACGTGGTGTACACGGTTCGTGTAAACATGGCTTTCTCCCTCCATCTTGCTGTGGCAAGGTACTACCATGCTGAAGACATGTGTTCATAGGCGTGCGCAGGGTTCCCCTTCAGGGGGAGGGGGGGGGGCGAAGGGATCGTCGAGGCGCCCCCTCTCCTAATTATGTCATTGTATGGCGCTGAAATTGCGCCCCCTCCCTATTATGTCAATGTGTGGGGCAGACTTTGCGCCCCCCCCCTCCCTCTTAGGTAAATAGGGGGAGGGGGCAGCCGCTCCCCTGCCCCCCTCCCCTGTGCGCACGCCTATGCATGTGTTACATATCCAGAAGGGTGCATGATTGGCTTTGTCGTTAGAGCATGTTTTAAGTTTCAGTAAAGAGCGCAATGAGAGCGCTGTGTCCTCTGTCTCCTGTTTTTATTGCGCTTCCTATCGAAACTGAACTCATGCTGCAAATCACTTTCCTTGCTGCAATATCTGCTACAAAACGCTCTTGATGATCCCCATTGCATTAGCAAAAAAAAAAAAAGAAAAAAAAGTTATAGTATACCATTGCCGAACAAACGTTCATTGTACCGAGTATGTCCACTCAACTCTTTCCACCGTGAGCCCCTTTTTACACGAAATTACCGTAGGTTAAAGTAGAATCGTTAGCGAAATATTCGCCAACAAAGCATAGATATTTGCTACTTAAAACACTTTGCTGTAGATTCTATGTTCTCGCAACACCACCTATAATATTGGCTCGGGCCTCTGTCGGGCCTGATCTGCCGTCGGGCCGGGTCGGGCCGGGTAGGCGAAATTTTGTCTCGGGTTCGGGCCGGGCCCGGGCCGAAAATCGCGGCCCGTGCAGTGCTCTAGTTCTCCCCTGTCACTGACGAGTGCCACGGAAAACCCGTTGCCGCTGGCGCGTCAACAAATGTCTCCGTTCCGGAGAGGCGCTTTATGAAAGCCCTAGCCCTCGCCAACCTACGACCTGTATTGTGTTGGGAATGTATGTTTTTAGGAAGAGCGTCTACAATAAAGGAATTCCTTGTTAGATAATCAAGTTGCGTAGTTTCTCCCTGATTGAAGATAGGACGGAGGCCTGCCGCATCGAGCAGTTGTGTTCCTATTTTGAAACTCGCACAACGGTGTACACCGACTCCCGAGCGGCCGTTAGGGCGTTCCCATCGGGATTGATAGCCACAGAGGCAACCAGAATTCTCCGCAGCAAACCCCCTCAGACATTAATCATCATATAGTCTGGTTTCCCGCTCACATGGGGCCAGACGTACTGCCGGGTCACCTGAACCCAAACGAGATAGCCCACGACCGTGCGCGAGGCTTCAGCACCTGAATATCAGTATGATGTCACGGTAACCGAAACCTTGTTTCTGCATTCGGCCAAGTATTCCCGATGAAATCTAATTGTGAAAGGACAGTAGGGGACCCCGTGATAATTGTGACCAGCTGGACAAGTTTAGAGCCAAAACGTAAGAACATTCTTGCAATGTGGTCCTGTTGTGGGTACGTGCCATCTTGATGGGATATATCCACAATAGAAAGCGTCTGCTCCTTCAATGAACTGATTCAATTCATTTTCATTAATTACTTTGACAGTTATTTGGTCCCTATCTTTGCTAAACCATGCTGCAACATCATATATAATCTATAGAATTTTAAGTCCAACCATTACCTTTTTATTATACAAGCTTTTATTTTTTTATTGTGGTTTCGTAACATTCGAGCTATCGCAACATTTGTGTTTATTTCTATTGACATGTATTTCTTTGGATTTGTTCGCCTTGTAGCTCAATAATAACCACGTCTGTTAAAATACGGATCCCTCCCACAATTATTACTGAAAGGGCTCTGAAATCCTTCCTGTATAATAATAACCGGTCATTACATGTATAATAAATAGTACGAACTGAGTGACTTTTAATAGATTGATTGATTTATTGATTGATTGACTGAGCCAACACTCAACTTTCGGTTGGCTGTGGGCCGATTCCGGTTTGCTCCTTGAGCAACATAATGTCGCTGGGTGTTAGCAACCCAAAACTATTACGGGTGAGTTGAATCCTGCAGTTTCAGCCGATGACGTAGATGTACTCTGTCGCACTTCTCTCTGAAAGGTCACGAAAACTTCATCTTCACGCAGAAAACGTGCCATAAATAAATAGCAAAAAAATTCAGCGGATCCCCCGCAACATGCATCCTGAGCATTACCGAGGAAGGCGGCTCGCCAGGGTAAACAACGTCAGGCACAACCACCGTAATGACCCGCAGGCACGATACGTGGACGCTGCCAAGTATCCGGGACGTAGCGCCTTCGCAATTTGCGTCACAGACCACAAGGGGACGACACTGGCGACGGCGACTATTCTGGCCAAACACGCGGATACAGCCGAAGAGGCCGCTATAGCACTCGCCACCCAAACGAGCGAGGATCCCATAGTGGTCTTTACCGACTCCCAAACAGCGGCACACAACTACCTGAAAGGAAGGATCTCCACAAGAGCGATAAAGATACTGAAACTCATCGACACTCGATCCTCCCCCCTACACCTGCATTGTCTGGGTTCCGGGTCACGAGGCCCTCGAGGGAATGAAGCGGCACACGCCGCGGCCCGCGAATGCATCAACCGGGCTTCCACACACGAAATTCGAGGGACCTCCCACACAAGAACTCCAGCAGAAGAAACCGAATCAGTATCCTTAACCTACCACGAATTTCTCCAACACTATCGGCTTGAACGGAGGATCTACCCTCCCCCACATCCCAAACTTTCAAGAGACGAAGGCACGGTCTACAGATGATTTCAAAGCAACACATTCACGCACGGCGTTCTATTGCATCACCTAAAACCAACGTCATACGACTACGTCTGCCCACACTGTAATGTGGCAGAAACCCTAGCGCACCTTCTGCTGCAATGCAAAGGCAGCAACCCAGCCCTGCAAGCAGCAGCAACAGATGCACCCCCAAACCTCCTTAGTGAAGCGTGGGAGGCTGCGATAACGAAGCCGGACATGGTCGACCAGCGCCACCTCGTCGCGCGGGCCCGGCAGGCGGTCCAGGCCAGAGGGTTCCTGGAATAAGGGACCCTCCCACATTCACTTACTGGCCACCTAATAAATGTTTTTCTGTCTCTCTCTCCATTCTGGTTCTCGTTCGCCTGTTATCTTTGGCCCACACCCGCTGTGGGGCATTGGCCAAGATCTGAGTGGTTTTATCAATTTACAATATAAAATGGGAATCTCCAGCCAAGTACTCCCTACAGGCGGTTAGCCAGCGAAGATAAAAACGTGCGACCCCAGCGTGTATCACTGCATTATTTCCAATGGTTCATGAATGTCTTTCTCAATTATTGGTTACTTCTGTCCAGAAATCTTAAATGGCTCCTGCCGCCCATGTGTTCCCTTCTTTATTTTTTAGTGGACCAGTGGTGAATAGTGGGATTTGCCCAATGCCTGTGGCACATGCCCTTGCCATATACAGCTTTGCTGCTAAAATATGCGCGAAGGCTGGAGAAAGCGAAATCGAACCTTCAAATGTTTTCTTCTCAACCATTAAAAGCATCGTACAGTGGTCACGATTTTCATTTCAAATTTAACTACATATCGCAGCAAGCAGAGCCTACGGATCCAGCGCTAGCAACAGCTCACACTGGGGTCTTTCCGCCAAAATAACCTCATTCCCAAGCAGCTGCTCGATCACTGATGGTGGTGCAAACGTTATGGCCGAGAGGGAGATGAGGGGTAGGGAGATAATCCTATGTTGCGCACACTAGAACTTGCGGGATCCCCTTCGCCTCTCACTCCTCCCCTTTCCCATTCAGTTCGCGAGTTCTGGAGAATTGAGAAGTAAGCGGCCGGGCCTGCACTATTGAGTGGACACTGCAAAGTGCTTTTGGTGGAGCATATCCCTTCCCGAGGGAAAAATTATTTCTATCCGTTGCGTGACCTGCGCGATGTTGAGTAACACAGCACTTTCCCGGGGTAAGTGTACCCGAAGAATTGACTTCAATTTTTTTTTTTTTTTGCAGACATCTTCCATAATGACACTTGGGGTTTTACGCGCCCAAACCAAGATATGAGGCGCGCCTTAGTGGAGTGCTCCAGAAATTTCGACCATCTGGTGTTCTATAGCATGCACCGAAATCGCACGGAAGACGGGCCTGTAGCATTTCGCCTCTATGGAAATGCGACCGCCGAGCCTGGGATCGAATCCGCGACTTTAGTGTCAGCAGCCGAGCAGCCGAGCACCGTGACCATTGTACCACCGAGGTGGACCATACGCTTCCGCTTGTGCAACACTTCTGTCTACCGTAGCAAGATGTGGTACACCAGTCGGCCTTGTTGGTGATTATTCATAATGTTCAGTTTGCGTTATTTTAATAGATAAATGCATGTTGTTCTCGCTTGACGGATTTGTTTCGTTTCTGAAAGCGGAATTAGAGAGATCGTACACAGAATAGCCGCAGAATTATTCTCACAGAAGGCACTGATGAATGCGGAAGCAACGCGACACGACGCTAATATGTCGTGTTTCGTCTGTCCTCTCTACTGTCTGAAAATTTCACTGTGCGCGATCATATCCGTTATTTCGTATATAACACCATATACGAAATGGCATATATGGTGTTAAATGTCGTCCTGATAATTCGACAATCCTGTAAAAATCAAGTGACAAGATGAATGAATCCCTTCGCCTGATCCGTGATTTTCGAAAGATTACTTAAATACGAAGAGAACCACAGTAAGAATGCGTTACGAATTCAAATTCGGTACAATGTATGCGCACCTGCAGCCTTCTAATTCTACATTGATTAACGACACGTATGTATGGACATAGAGAGCTGCTCGGAGTGCCAAAATATATTGAAACGATCACAAATGCAAGAGAAAAGTAGCCCAAACTATCAGAGTAAGGAACATGGCTGCTAATAGGAAATGACAGTACAATCGAGTTCAGTATGACTCGCAACGCGCGGGCCTTGTTTGGAGCGACGCACACGAGCAAACAGAGAGAACTTTGACGTTCTATCAACAAGAACAACACCCGTATCCCGATGTGCGGTCTTGGCGGTGGCTTGTCGAGCAAGTCAACACAAAGAAAGACCATGAGAATATTCGCGGAGTTACGACAGCGGTTTTCAGTGGTGAAGCACTGCGCTATGGGAGCCTAAACTGTCCCCTCAGCACAGGGGGGGGGGGGGGCAGTCGCTCCGACAAGACATATATGTATTCCTAAAGTGGTAAACCCATCTTCTATTTTTTCAATGGAGTTACGCTGGGGCAACGGCTCGCACACTCCACCTAATATTAAACGCAACAGTATTTTGCAGTGTACCCATTCTTCTAAGCAGCATAATCAACATCAGCTTCAGTGGCAAAGAACGCGGTAACAACGAAAATAAGCAAACAGGCGCTCGTACTGCACCGTTTAACCAAGAACTGAAGCCCAAAAAGAGAATAATCTAAACGAAAGATTGTATCGTGTAAACGTGGGGATATCGTGGTATGACCCGAATGTTACGGTAAGAACACCAGCACAAGGAGCTCTTGCGTGTCCTTTCGGTGAAAACCTGCGCACTCAGTTCGCGAAGAAGGTGCACCCGGGCAGTGAAGTCATCGTCGAGTTCTCGGGGCACTGAAATGCACGACCGAAGTGTGCCACGTGCTTCAGCACGTCTCCGCAACCCAGCGGATCGCCGCACAAGGCGCGGCAGTAGACGAGGAAGAAGACCACCTCGGCAGACATGGTCTCGCTTTGGTCCGGAAACAGGTGGCTCTTGGGCTGGCTCTTGGGCTGGCCTTTCCCGCCGCTCCCTGTCTCCGCCGTCGAACCGAAGAAAGCGGTGAAAGCTATCTCCAACGCGGCGACGTGAGCCAGCACCTCGTCGTTGCCTGCCGTGCACGCAATCTTACGCTCGTACGACGCCCGGCTGTCCGGTGACATCCAGTCGCGACGTTGGCGTTGGGAGTCCAGCCGGGAGCCCCGCTGGAATGAGACGGAGGAGAGAACATAAAATCAGTTCACAACTCACTCAAAGAGAAGGGGCATATTGCTGTCAGGCAGCTATAGTTGCCACCTATCATTTGTTCTTTCTTTTGTTTTTTGCTTTTCCCTTTTTTTTGAGAACTCCGACACTCGGTATTTTTCCATCAGTATTTTTTAATTTTTTTTGACGTTAACAGTGCGTGACATAGAAGAACCGGACTGGGCGGCGTTAAAGTGTACTGAAACCAGTTTTCGAAGGTGAGTTTACTCTGCCACACAAATCTCCTGTATACAGGGAGGGCTCTGAGCAAATGTGAAGCTCAGTAAATGCTGATAAGACCTCTTATTTTGATGTTAAGTTCCATTTTCGCCCTGGCTCACCTACTGACGTCGACACTATCGTAACGTCAGGCTACAGTGTCGATTCTAGTAACTTCACGCGCCAATATGGTTAGTTGCGATTCGAAACATTCAAAATGGCCGCTTGTGTGTCACCAACCGAGCCGCGGAGCGGAGCGGCCGCGGGAAAGTCACGATATATTACGCGAGCACATGACGAGAAGCTCATAACCTGTTGTGACGTCAGGGTACAGTGCTAATCGAAACTAGCTTTTAAAGACATATTATAATTACTTTTTCGTTGTGCACTCACGCTTATCCGTGCATTTTCTAGGCTCTTGAGGGCTGAAAACTGAACGTTTTGGTGTCAGTAGCCCTTTAACATCTTCGCTACCTGTATCCGCGGTTGTGGGCAAATTACACAACAGCAAACGGCACAGCAGGACGAATGAATGCACTATGGCTGAAAGTTGCACCAGTTAAAGGTTGGTCAGTTTCAAAATAGAGATATTGTGATATCGTGTTTTTGTACAATGAGTAAGGGCTCACGAACTGCTATTTATTAAGGCACCGTGAAGTATTGATTGTGAAAACAAATTCTAATGAAAAATAGTTGTACTCTAATTGGCCAAGTTAGGTGTTTTTTTATCTCTTTATTTCACTTTTGTTTTTCTTTGCAATTGTAGCATGCACCGGTGGTGCTACGATATCACTAATAATATAATAAAGAATGGCTTCGGGAAAAGCTGAATATCAACCATATATTTGCAGTGTTAAAATTGTGGCCGTGCTCATAGGAGGGAACTCGCAGCCGCATGGCGTTATGCAGCGGCCGGTTTTTGTAACTGTTTAGTCATGCGCAACGTCTTCCTTTTCGCGCAAACCTTGAAGTCGAAGGCCTTGAAGATGTTTCTCGCGACCAGGAAGCCCAGGCCTCCGTAGCTGGCCGACATGGAGGCGTCCGGATAGAAGAGGGGCTCGGCGAAGGCGCCCATCTGGAGAAACAGCGAGTTCCACCAGTAGTCGTATTGCGCCAACAGCGCGGTGGACAGGTGCCGGTGGAGAAGCGAGTCGTCGAGCGGCCAGTTTGGAACGGTCTTCTTGTACTTCCTGGTCGTCTCGATCCAGCCCTCGATGGCCGTCGAAAAATACGGATTGGCCGGCTGACGGTCCGCGTTTAAGATGCGCTTGTCGGTTGCCTGTTCTCCCGGCTGCCGGCCTTCAGACGGCGGGCGCCCAGGAAACCTCAGAAGATCTGTCCCCTTGCTCCTCGAACCGCCCGCACCTTTCTGTTCTTGCGCACGGGCGTCGTTTCGAAAGGTTGTTGCTTTCCTGAAAGAAGATATTACACATGTTAACGTTCGAAACAGAAAAAAAGAACAGTTCTAATTTTGCGGTTAATTTACCGCTAATGTACGTAGTTCATGTGTAGGTGTAGTTCTAAATCCCGCACTAAATCCTCCGCTAATGTTCTTCTTGTGTAGGTCATGGTGTAATTCAAAATCCTGTGCTTAATGCAGCTACACCACCGTGAAACCCGAGGCTGTGTATTCGCCGCGAGATCGGGCTACAGGTGGCAGCACCGTCGCCGCGCTAGTGTGGATAGGCGGTTATCGGCGCGTACACAAACGCACGCAACAGCGCTTCGTTGTGAGCAATTTGGCCCGATTTCCGGCAAATAAAATGCGTTGACTGCAGCTTTCTGGTAATATCTGCGCCCTTCATACCCGAATTAATGCACGCAGCGCGCCGAACGTTACTATTACTTGTGAGAGAAGCGCATTCGGCCATCGAACGGGTTGCTCGCCTTCGGCAACAGTCGGCGTTTTCGCAATGGATGACCTTTTCTTGTTGCCTTATATGTACGTGTTTAGCTTGCGTTCCACCTACTACGCACTGCTGTGGCGCGACTGAATTAAGTATTTACTCCTTGATCATCTAGATACCTCCCAACCAGTGGCGAAGCCAGGGGGGGGTGGCACACCGGGCCCGCCCCCCCACCCCGAAATTTTTTTTGCCATGGCATGCAGCGCACGAAATGACACCCGATCACATCTGCCTGTCCGACCCCCCTTCAGATCAAGAAGGCGCCCCCCCCCCCCCCCCCCGAAAAAAATTTCTGGCTACGCCCCTGCCGCCAACAAAAAGAAAGCCCGTATTCCTGCACGATGAGTTCAAACAGCACTTTGTGCACTGCGTACTCAAATATTCATCCGCATTTATTACTCAGTTCTCCATGAAATGTAGGACAGTTGATAGGTTTACTGAGGAAAGCTACGTGGCTGACAGCGCTTTAGCGCTACGGAGATGTTTAACACGCACGCGCTTGTTTTTATTCCAGTAACAGTACGCAAAGGCATCTGTACAGCACGGAACTTTCTTCGATTGATTACTTGCACGACAGTAATGGAACAAAGGCCCCGTTACTTGACGGGACCAAAGTACGTTCTTTCACGCGAATAATGTCCGCTGCCTTCCATCAATCTATAACAACGCAACACAAACGCTCAAGATAAGATTACTACGGCATAAATGTAAAGTACGCTGTTTGGATTAATTTTGACCATGAGGGCTCTTTAATGCGTACCTTAATCTAAGTACACGGGTGTTTTTGTATAAATTTCGCCACAAGTTAAAATTGCGCAAGGCAACTCAGTTTTGCGATTTCCGTGTCATTCCATTTTCTGTTCTTTTTAGGGGACAATTTAAGTACCGAAGTGTCCGGCGAGACTTGACTGAAATATTTCTGTGTAGTGGGACCAGGACCGTACACAACTAAATTTCGTCGCGTAACCTATAAACGACAGTCCAGAAGTTATACACCTAACCACAACGCGCAAGTACATGAGAGCCTTTTTTTTTACCACCGAGCTGCTAAAAGGCTATATTCACATGAGGTTTAATACTTCTCATCTTTAGGACAACGCCAAGTTCACTTTGCAGTGCGCTTGAACCACAGAGCGGCACCTACACTGATTTGACTCTTGTGAACGGACGGTACGACGAGCACACACAGTACTCTCGACAAGTGCACTCATTGATCTTATTACAGCGCATATACAGCCGATCCAGGCCAAATGCTTCTTTATATCGTGTTAGGCATACGTTCGTGAGGTTAAAGTTGCACTAACGCAACGGAACAAACCGCCTTTTGAGGACCTGCATGACGTACGCGCACATGCAAACACAACGTGGCTAGCAGACGACGCATGGAGCAATCCACACTAGGCGCGGTTCAGCTAGAAGCCGCCAGGTGGCGAATCCGCTCGATCTCGCGGCCAATAGAACGGAGAACCCAGCGATTCCCTTGGCAATCGCATGCTTTCCGAGGTGGTGGTGCTCTCTCTTGCGCGGCGCGGGTATCAGTCGGATGTTTCAGAAGCGTTTTTCGTTATTTTAGGTGAATTATTGCGATTATTCCTCGTTTATTTTATTAGGGTAAATTGGTTTAGACCTTGCTAGTTTATTTTGCACTGGTCTCGAGCATTGTTAGCCTTGTTTTAGGCCTCTATTGACCACTGCGCGACTATACGACATGAGACTGTGGATGGGCGACAAGCCGGGTCCCTAAAGCGCTACGCATTTAGAAGACGAGAAGTGTATTTTATACAACGCATATATATCTCTGTGATCACCATCGATATCTCTTAAGCACGCCGCGGCCGCTTTAAGGTGAACGTTTATTTTTAGAAGCAAAAGAGTTTATAATAGAAGGTTAATCTGCATGTGAACGGTCTTATCAACACCTGTGCTTGTTTTTCTTTGCGCTGTAAACGGTATTACCTAGAAAAAAGTACCTGTTTCGCCGCAAGGGCAAATCAATGAAAGCTATAGCAACGCACTGGAATGTTATACGAAGTCAGGCTAGCAGCTCACTCCGTTAGCAAACGCGACCGCTGCAGCGAGCGAAGTGACCTTCGTGCTTTTTGTGGCTTCAACGAAAGCGTTGCGATGAGAGCACAACACGTACAAAGCGTACACAGCACCAGACTACGTACAGCAAAGTGACAGACTTCATAATCCTGCTTCAAGGCTCTTCCGCTAGGCTGCGCGACATGCCGGTTTTTTGTTACTTTTGAAGACGATTTAAAAATATAAGTCCTACTCACAACACGAAAAGGGTGCTGGAATGTGCGGCTATATTTCACGGTCTTTTAATTTCTACCAGGATCTAGTCACACGTTCTGGCCTTAAGAACCTGGCGAACCAGCTCCTAAAACGCATGCATTGCGCGGAACGAACTTTTTTTACTGTGCATGCACAAGAGGGCATTCTCTGCTTCAGCAGTTTAAGTCGCCGGGACTTTCTCCAAGTAGCTTCTCAGTCTTCTTGTAATGTACGCGCGGTATGCGCACTGCTTATTAAGGCGAAAGCCTTAGATGTCTCATCAAACGCGAAAATTGACCGGCGTTTCCCGTCGGCGGTGAGACATGCAAAAAATCATCGTCATCACAGGATGACGTCACCATATTACGCTATCATGACGTCACAGATCGTCAAATTTGTCACACCATCATGCCGTCACAATGATGTCATCAACTGACGTCATATCACGATGTCATCACATGAAATCGTAGCTTGGTCAAAGGTCGGCCGATCACGGAGGCAGTGCAAAACCAGGTGAGGTGCCTCCGATTCCGAAAGTAGTGGAAAACCACGTTAGATGCAGAAAGCCTTCGGGGAGTGCCGGGGCAGGATCAATACATTGACTGAGAAGAAAAAGATGGCTTTCACCTTCCAGTCGTCTTAGGTGAGTGCATAAGGTACCCTGATTTTTTTAGATGCGAAGGCATCTCTTGCTCGGGGGAATGTCCCTCGGCTTGTAGTCTACACTCACACTACGCATGCGCAACTCTCCTCCTTCCCTGTCTCCAACAGCTGAGCGTTACTCTCTCCACTTCTCCCCCAGCAGCTGCTTGCGCTTCTCCTGCGTTCTCGCTTCTGCTCTCGCGGCGCATGCGCTACTCTCTTCCACTAGTCTCCTCTCCTTCAAGTGGCAGAGCGCTGCGCGCTTTCAGTCCAGCGCTTGCTTCCGTTGACTCCTGTGAAATGCGGGCTCGACATGCCGAAATTCTCTCCTGTGCAGCGCCGCGATGAGCGCCTGCGCATGCGCGTCCCCTCCCCCCTCTCTCCTTTCCTACGCTGCTCCCCTATCGCGCGCCTGTCGACCGCGTGCCACGCTCGCCCTGTGAGAATTAACGGCCAGGTTAGAGGGAAGACACGACGCACGTAGTGTTCCTCTTCGCGTTCCACGACGCGAGGTCCGTAGCATGCCCAACGAACGCCAACAGAACGCGATCGTGCAAGTGCTCCGGCTTCTCATCGCCTCATGGTCCCCTTTAGCGGGAGATGGTGTAATTTTTTTGCACCCAAGTTTTCGCAACTTTTTAAGCAATTATTTTAAACCAAATTCTTTACATCGCAATCACATAATAAACAAAGATGTAGTTGTCAATTGTCTTTCATTATATTCTGCTTTTTAATTTACCTTTGGAGTTTTGAGTCCACGCAAACCAAACATTTCTTCGTTATAGCCGACATCGCGGCGGCTAAATAAGTGTCACTGAAATAAAAGTGTGTCCAATCAAAGTTTGTACTTATTTCGCTATAACCGATAATTCGCTAAGCTGCTGAACCTAGTTATAAGCTCACACGTGTGTTCGTATGCGCCGTTTTCCAATAATCGATGCTCTCTCGATCGTGGGCTTGTCGGCAATCAGCCGTTTCTGATGTACCAATCTGATCTTATATCGAGGTCACTGGCCATTTCGCGATGCCACATTTGATCGTTGTCTCTCATTGTTACATTTCACTGCCTCAAGCATGACCGTCGTTCTCTCCTGTAGCAACAAAAGTATCGGGCTGCTATATAAGCATGTCGGTGAAGGCCCCATTCCCGGCATATAGAAGGAAGGAGGCGGGAGCGTCGCGCAATGCGAAAAAGAAAGAAAGAAACAAACAAACAAACTAACAAAGAAGGAAAGAAAGAACCAAAGGAAGAAAGAACGAAAGATAGAAAGAAAGAAACAAACAAACAAAGAAGGAAAGAAAGAACTAAAGGAAGAAAGAACGAAAGATAGAAATAAAGAAAAGAAAGAAAGAAAGAAAGAAAGAAAGAAAGAAAGAAAGAAAGAAAGAAAGAAAGAAAGAAAGAAAGAAAGAAAGAAAGAAAGAAAGAAAGAAAGAAAGAAAGAAAGGGCAGGCCCGCACAAGCCATACTTCGCTTGTCCCTACTTTTTCGATGAGGAGAGGGCTCCTAATTTTTCGGTTTTTTTTAACAGCGAAGCTGTTTAAGGCAGCCGCAATTTGTGCGGCCCATATATTCTGGGTGGCCTGCCCTGTGTGCCTTGTCAGGAAGGTGCCAGAGAAATTGGGCAAATCCCATTGCTCACCACTGGTCCACTAAAAATGAAGACGACAACAGTTAGCCGAACACCATAGAAAACGAGAAAGCAAGCGGTGGCTGCGAGTAACTATCATCATCATAAACGGGTATGTGCCACAGAAATCGGGTAAATCCCACTACTCACCACTAGTCCACTAAAGAAATTACACATCATCTCCCCGTACGGGCAACCATGGGGGGATGCGAAAGCATCGCGGGGGATGCGCATCGACTTTCCGTTTTTCTTATGTGACTTATGAGAGGGTGGTTGTCGAGGCGTTTGAATTACCGCTTGCCGACGCTAACGTTTACGTTCGGCTTCCCGAGCCTTCCTCCGCTCCGCGGCGGTGGCGCTGCCGCTGCAACTAGCGCCGACGTTGACGTTCATGGCGTTTCGCACACCATTGCACAGAGAGAGAATGACGGAAGCACAGCGAACGCGCGCATTCGCAGCGTCGCAGCTTCGAGATCCCCTTGCCGGCGTTGCCGTTTACGTTCAGCTTCGCGAGCGTCTGTAGCGCCGTTGGGAAGGAGAGTGCAACGGGAGCGGCGCGCGCCTCATTATATACGAGCGCACAGCTGTGGCGGAGAGAGAGAAACGAGAGAGGAGAAACGAAGCGGAGGCAGCGCTCACGCCACCTCCTCCACCTCACCTCCTCGCGCTCACGCGAGGCGAGGGGGAGAGTTGGCGCATGCGCAGTATGGGTGCGGACGCCGCAGAACGGACACTGCCCCGAGCATAAGCTGCTTTCGCATCTAAAAGGAGGAAGACAACAATTAGCCCAGCATTAGGGAACGCGAAACGCAACGGAGGCCTGCGAGAAGACTCCGAACGATGGAAGGCCTACGCCAACAACGACGTTCCCGTAGATCTATGAGAGGTGCGAACGCCTGGTTTCAGCACGAGTCTGTCTCTGATTCAGCAACCACGTTTTGTCTGTGACTGTATGAGAGGTGCGAACGCATGTGTCTGTCTCTGAAGTTTTGACACCCGTGTCGTGTCTGTGGCTGTGTGTAGATAACCCGAACCACTATGCGCCGAGAATCAACGTAAACAACCTAGCATCACCTTGCTAGAGCCTAGCAATGACCTAGAAGCAACCTAGAAACAAGCCTGATCAGCTAAGGTCTAGAAACAACCTAGAAGTAACCAGATTAGTCTTCAGAATCGACCACTTTCGCTCTTTCAAGGCTTTCGCAGCTTAGTGCTTAGTGAAGTCATCGCCATGTTTTTAACACAAAAGTGTTTTATTCCGAGGTCCACCAAGTCTTCAGTGACGTATTTCCGTCACGGAAATGACTTCGAAAAAATTTACACGATCAGATGGCAAAGAAAAAAAAGTTCCACCAACGGGCGTCAAACACACGACAGCTCGGTCCGCAACAACAGATGCCGGGCACGCTATCCACTGCGCCACGGTCACATACTCTAGCGGGTTTACAAACGCGCCTTTTATATCTACCAGTCTCCCGGTCGTCGGGGTGGTGTTGCCCTCTGGGAGCGGTAAAGTAAAGCAAGTCGTCATTACTGTGGCCTCCGCGATTAGCACCTCCAACGCGTTACACGCCCGTCCCATTCGGCGCGTTTTCAATAGAAGTTCAATTTTGTCAATGCCTTAACACACTGCGAGGTGGCCACCTTAGTCCAAGCGTCGTAAAAGCGTCGGCCTCGCTCATAGCGTCAAGCTAATCCAAACCAAACCAAACTAGCCCAAGTGGCTGTTTTGCTCCAAACCAAAAAAAAATCACAGCATATCCACGGGGTGAATGATGATGAGTGGGGCGAAGCTACGGAGGGAATCATCTGTAAACCGTGAAACTCTTCCGTGAAATGCGCCCAGTACATAATATAAAGAGTGTGAAACATCGTGTATATATTAAACATCAAACTTTTATTGTACTGTTGGTTTACGTGGTCCCTTCATTATCACTTGTGATCGGTGAAATGCAAGAAAGAAGTCCGCTCCCGAGCGAAAGAGCGCCAAGAGCGACCGCATTCCCCGCTCGCCCTGTGCGAATTAAAGGCAAGGCTAGAGGAAAGACAGGACGCGCGTTCCACGACGCGAGGTCGGTAGCATGCCCAACGAAAGCCAACGGAACGCGATCGTGCAAGTGCTCCGGCTTTGCATCGCCTCATGGTTCCATTTAGCGTCCCAAAACCAAGCATATTGCTCAAGGTGTGCCTTGCGTTTTTCGTAGAAATAATTTCTTTATCATGTACACTAAGACGAAAAGTTGAAAGCTCACTAGAGTGTATCGCCCGCAAAGTATGTCTTTTAGTGTGATTTAACTCTCGTACGGCAGGGTCCTCGCGCCGTTGCCGGTCCACCTCGCCCGTTGACGATCGGGCGAGGTGGCTACATAGAACTACTACTACTACACTTTAAGAAAAACATCTGGCGTTCTTTCGTTCTGCTTTTACAAAACATCTGGCGTCTTTCGTTGGTTTATTTTATCAATCAACGGCGTTTTGAACAAAATTTTTATTGTTTAATCACGCACAGGAGAAATCTCACCAGGCACTACCTTGGAGGTAAACAATGGCTGCTAATGGCAATGAGAGACAGAAGAAGTCGGCTTTTAGCTAACACTTACACTTCTACTTCTACTAACGTTTCCTACTGGAACATGCCAATGGCTGCTAATGGGGAATGAGAGACAGAAGAATTCGGCTTTTAGTTAACGCGCACGCTGCGAATTTTTTATTGTTCAACAACGCACAGGAGAAATCTCCCACCGGCACCACCTTGGAGGTCAAAGCGTAAGACTTGTTACTCACTACTACGACCGCGACGACTACGAGGGACGAACGGGTGCCGCCTTAAGGAGCTTCGCCCCTAAAAAGCTCTGCGACGCGCGCCTGCCTCAACTGGCTGTAACACCGCGTTCCCCGCTCACGCGCTGGGAAAACGCGACGATGGCGCTGTGCAGGTCTGACGCGATTCGATCGGCTCCCGCGTTTTTGTATTTTCTTCGTGCTTTGTGAGGCCGTGTTCAATCGAAAGTGTGTCGCATCGGACTTCTGAGCTCATCAGGACTCTGTGGACACCAAAAGTGCATCGGTGGGTGGACTCTTTTCACATTTATAAGTGAATTTCGTGCCGATCACGCCGGGTGCGCAGCTAGACGCCGCCGTTGGACCCGGCCGCGTCGCTGTCTCCGCGGCGTACAGGCATCGCTTCTCTGACAAAAAAAGGACTTTTTCTCGCCAAATTACGAGATGGAATGCGACGAAGCGGGGATCCAGGTTGACGCTGAGGAGAATAACAGGGATTCCGGGTGGATTACGGTGACTAGAAGACGATCGGAAGTGAACAAAGCCGGCGGAGCTCTCGGCGCCCAAACGGCGGCGTCTAAGCCCACCGCTGAAGCGCCTACGCCCGGCTCTCACGGCTTCGAAGATATCAAGAAAAACATTATAAGGGCCAGCAAGATGCCACCGCTGCCCCGGGACGAAACCAAGATCGTCGTGAGGCCGAGAGGCGGCCTGTGTATCAGAAAGGTTGGCCCGTCTGTCGTGGCAGAGGCCATATGGGAGGCGGCAGGACTCGATCCGGGCGAGAGAAACTCGGACACGATGTGCCCTAATTCACTACAAAACATCATGCTCGTAAGTACTCCGAGCCAAGAGAATGTTAAGCGCTACGTTAACGTCGAAGCTATTACCGTGGCCGGCCAGGACCATGAAGTCAGTGCATACGTGGCTGCTCCACATGCTACATGCAAGGGAGTCATCCGCGGGATCCCGCTGAGCGACGGTCCAGAAGCCATCGACCGTAAGATTGTTAATGCAAGATATCCGCTGGCCCTTGGGGCAAAGAGAATCAAGAGTACCGGAGTGGTCATAGTGCTCTTCGACGGATACAAGGTTCCCAATTATGTTTCCTACGGCGGCACCCTAATCAAGTGCACTTTATACAGGAAGCAAGTCGATGTCTGCTATGCCTGTGGCCGAGTTGGACACCGCTCGGACGTCTGTCCGATGCCCGACGCGCCAGTATGCAGGGCTTGCAGAGAAGCTATCCAGCAAGACGAGCATCACGTTTGTGAACCGATATGTAGTTTGTGCGGCGGCAAACACCTCACTGCATCCAGGGACTGCAAGCACCGATATCAGACACCCTATGTCGTCAGGCGCAGGCGAGGCCTGAGGGCCCGCGCTACCCAGGCGAGGTCCCCATCCTTCGATGTGGACGCCACCATCGAGCTCAACGGCTGTCATCAACAGGACCAGTCCGGACCATCGCCAACTGGAGGCCGATCCAGATCGCGAGGGAGATCCAAAACCAGAGGCGGCAGCAGGAGCCGCTCCACATCCAGGGCGTGTCAAAAGTACTGTTCGAGATCCGGGGCACGCTCCAGGTCCAGGACACGGTCCGGATCCTGGACCCGTACCGGGTCCAGTTCCAGGCCTGACCAGGGAAGGGCTGACGCAGCCGGCACATGCACGGACACCTCGCCCAGGCCAGGCTACAAATATGCCTCGGGGCTCCAGCTATCCACGGCAGTCCACGCCAACGAGGACCAGGGCAGGAAAAAGTCAAACCTCACCTGGGCTGACAGGGTTCGTAGCAGCGACGGCGAGCAACCCATGCAATGCGACCCGCCCCCAGAGCATGCTAGGGACGCGGAGGTATCGCGATTGAGAAAGGAAAGCGCAGAGCTTAAGGAAACTGTTAGCAAGATGGCCAACGAAATGGCGGAATTTAAGAAAATGCTAAGCAATACTGCACAGCAATACTGAACGCGAAACAGCCGATACGCCGGTGCCGGTCCCTGCTGGAGAAGGGCCCATGGAAACCAAACGCAGGGCGGTAGTGAGCAAGCTTAGGAACACGGAATCTCAGGTAGAGGAGATTAAACAAACACTGGTAACAATTACGGTGAACATCAAGATGGTGGCAGAGACTGTAGCTAGCCTCACGGAGAGCGTTAGGCAGATGCAGGCTGTACTCAGCAACCCAATCGAGGGGCTAGGGGCAATGAACGATCGTATCGTAGCGCTCGAAAATGACGTCAAACTGCATAAATCGGAGCCACATGTAGCGTCGGCAATCAACGTGAAATCCGTCGATAGACCACAGGGGTCCATCCGGCAAAGGGACAGAATCTTCAAGCAGCACTGACCTCCCAGGGCGGAGATGAAAGCAGAATCTCTAATGGCCAACGATAAAAGCAATATCCGCATTTGGCAGTACAACTGCAGGGGGTACGCTGGTAAAAGAGCACTCTTGCAGCAGTACTTTAGAACAATAACGGAAAAACCTCATATTATAGCACTTCAAGATACTTTAGCCTCTGCAGCGTCCCTCGCTGGCTACCGTGCAGTTCCTGGGCAGTCAGGAGGACGAGGTGTCTGCACATTTATAAATAAGAAGCTAACACACCTCGTCCACGACCTGAAACTGATGAGCTGCAAGGTAGAACATGTAATGGCGGAGATATTGCTTGACACACCGAACGTAAAAACAGTGTATTTGTGTTGAACGCTTATAGTAATCCCAAGCACAGGCGCCAGCAGTTCAAGACGGTGCTCGAGAAGGCAGTGCAATTAGCTGGTCCTCGCCCTATCGTCGTAGTCGGTGACTTCAATGCACCACACGGCTTATGGGGATACGTATATGACACGAGCAAGGGTCGGGACCTTTGGCTGGACGCCAACGAACTAGACCTAACCCTAATAACTGATAAGGCTTTCCCTACGCGGATAGGCAACTCGGTGACCAGAGACACCACGCCAGACCTCGCTTTCATCAAGAATGTTGAAAAGCATACGTGGACCAACACCGCTATGGACTTTGGCAGCGACCAATACGTCCTGCAGACCTCTATAGAGGTGGATCGTAGCATAGTCCGAGAGTTCACGGTGGTTGACTGGGATCTTTTTCGCAACATCCGTACTAAAAGGACTGGTGCTCCCGACAACTTCGAGGAATGGTGCGAGGACATCCGCAGAGATATCGCCACTGCCACCAAGAAGATAACGTCAGACTTAAATGTGGAGAAGATGGACAGCAGGCTTGCCCACCTGCTGGAAGCCAAGGATGTTCTAATGCGTCGATGGAAGGAGCAGAGGCACAACCGTAGGCTGCGGCAAAAAATATCAAAGTTGAACAAGGAAATCGGAGAACATTGCGACATATTGTGCAAACAGCAGTGGGAGGAGCTCTGTGAGTCCGTCGATGGGCAAATAAAAAACGGCAAGTAGTGCCACTTTCTGAAGCACCTCTTGCATGAGCACAGCACTAAGGCCAACCAAAGACACACCCTAGCCCGTGCCCTGCATGAGGCCACCAAAGAACAGGTGGTTGAAGAACTCGTTGCCTGGTTAGTATCCAAGTACCTACCAGTCGAACGAGAGGGCGAAGACGGCGCGTTCCCGGACTATGGTGGCCCCCTCTACCAGAACTGGAACGAAGACTTTTCAGAGATTGAAATTAGGCGAGTGATTCAAACGCTAAATCGCAAGTCGGCTCCAGGGCCGGACGGGATCACAAACAGAGCCCTCGGAAACCTCGACGACGCATCCATAGAACGCCTAACTGCGTTCATAAACGAAGCATGGAAAACGGGTAAGGTCCCTTAGGAATGGAAGCTAGCCCATACCGTACTAATCCCCAAGCCAGGAAAGTCGCCTAGCGTCGAGAACCTTCGCCCCATCTTCCTTACGTTCTGTGGGGTAAGGCGGCAGAGCACGCGATTCTCAACAGACTTAACGACTACCTGGAGGGAAAGGACATTTATACGCATAATATGATCGGTTTTCGCGCCGGCCTTTCAACGCAGGATGCAATGATGCTCATTAAACACCAAGTCATCGATGGTTACTCCAGAGATACCAAGGCTCTTCTTGGCCTAGACCTGGAGAAGGCCTTTGAGAACATCAAGCACGAATTCATCCGGAAGACGGTGGCGAACCTCGAGCTTGGGCCCAGGCTGTACAACTACATCAGGTCCTTCCTGTCTGGGAGAAAAGCGAGGCTGCGCATCGGGAACTTTTTCTCCGAAGACGTACCGCTTGGACATCGAGGCACGCCCCAGGGATCTGTGATTTCTCCGGTGCTATTCAATCTCTGCATGATTGGACTGTCTAAAAGACTGGCTAGTGTGGACGGCATCAAGCATACTATCTACACCGACGACATCACGATTTGGTGCGTCGGCGGCAGCGAAGGCCGGGTGCAAGATGCCATGCAAGAGGCTGTAGTCGAGATGGAAGCGTACCTGCGCCCAACGGGACTGTGATGCTCACCCGCGAAGTCGGAGCTCCTGCTCTACAGGAAGGAACGGGGCTCCCGATCCAAGGGATGGAAACCCGTCGAAGAAAGTAACATACACGTTTACACCAGTGAGGGGGAGGAAATCCCGAGGGTAGGCACCATCAGGATTCTCGGCATGTTTATCGAAGCGAAGGGCGCAACGGCACCGCTCTGCGGAAGATCGTCGCCAAGACTCGTCAAAAGGATCTCCGGGAGACACAGAGGCCTTCAAGAGGACAATTTGTTAAGACTCATTAATGCGTTCGTGCTCTGCCACTTTACCTACACCGTTGCCATGCACAACTGGCTCAGGTCGGAGTGGGACAAGCTCGATGTTATCAGGAAGATCGTCAAGAAAGCATTGGGGCTTCTAGTACGCACACACACCGAGAATGTACTCGCACTCAGCGTGCACAACTCTGCGGCCGAGATAGCGGAAGCGCAGCAACGATCGCAGCTAGCTAGATTGTCCACGACGACGGCCGGTCGGCGCATACTTAACGAACTTGGTTTCAACCCAATGCAGGTGGAAACAAATAGCGTGCGTATATCGAAACATGTACAAGAAAACATCACTGTTGCTCCAATACCCCGCACTCACCATGTACACAATGTGGGACGTCGTCGGGCGACAGCTCTATTGAAGCAACTGGGAAAGGGTGGTACAAGTGCAAGTTTCGTCGACGCTGCAGCATATCGAGACGGTAAAAAGTTCGCAGCGGTGGTCGTCGACCAGACCGGCTCGACTACGAACTGCTCCACGGTACGCACAACGAACCCGCAGGTGGCCGAACAAGTGGCCATTGCGCTCGCTCTGGTAAATGGTCGATGTGAAGAGGTGTACAGCGACTCAAAGGCGGCAGTCAGAGCCTTCCAAAAGGGCCGTATATCAACACAGGCCGCCAGGACCTTGAACAGCTCCACCAGAGATGGGATTGTCCCACACACCATTTACTGGTTCCCCGCACATATCGGCTCAGTAAAGGGCGTTGCCCTGAACCCGAATGAGTCAGCCCACACAGCAGCGCGCGCGCTCACCGACCGCGCTGCTCTCGACATGGGCGATGGCTCTAGCGCCGACAACGCAGGACATAAGGACACTCCAACCACACACAACGAGATCACCAAGTATTATTACACGGCGAGGCGGGCTTTCCCGATCCCACATTCAAAACTCAATCGAGCACAGGCAGTCTCGTCGCGCTTACTTCAAACCCATTCGTACCCATTTTTAGCACACTTAAATGAAATTTATCCACACAAATTCCCCGACGCCGCCTGCACCGCTTGCGGGCAGGCCGCTACATTAGCTCACATGCTTTGGGAGTGCGGGTCGCTCGGCCCGACTTACAGCAAGGCCGAGTGGGATGCGCTTATGCGCAGCCCAAACCTACAGGACCAAATCCTGGCCGTCCAGTGCGCCCGCAACAGGGCCGTTAGGCTAGACCTGCCGGTTCCAACGTGGGAGTAGCCGGGTGGCGCGGGGCAACCTCTGCGTCTGCACTGGACTCTTAATAAAGTTGTACTCTCTCTCTCTCTCTCACGCGCTCGCCTCGAGAAAAATCGTGGCCGGGCTACCGAGGCGGCACAACGCGCTTTGCGTTTCCCTCTAGTCCGGCCGTGGTATTCAATCACATTTTAACATGCCGCGGGATGGTGACCAAATTCTGCCTTTAATATGCGACACTCTTCTGGCTATCACGCCTCGTTCTCTGAAGACGCTTTCACCGTTAACTACTACAGCTACCACAAGGGTTTGTTTAATTATTTAACATGGATGTTAGTCGTCGGGATGGAGATGTACCACCAATGATCAAAGTGGCTGCAACCACGTTAAACGGGGCTATAGCTGCCAGGCATCAATATACATTGTGCAAACTCTCTTATATCGATGTACAGTAAACATTCAGTTACTTCTGCAAGGGCACGCTTTACTTTCGTGTTATTCCGATTCCTATTACGGAGGAATCAACCCCCCCATTCTTTTTATAGGAAAATTGTTTTTACGCTGAGACTTCAAGTGCTCTCGCACTGTTAACGATTTGTGGCGCGGCCACTTAGTTGCAACATCTGAAATTATTCTGAAATATTTAACTGAGTGCAACGACTACGCTTCAGTGACGGGAAAACAGCTCTTAATTACCGAATACTGAAGGAGCATTCTTAACAAATTCCAGCACATGATCACCTTGAGCGCCTCACCTGTTTGGTTGGAAGACATCCGTATTGCGTGGTGCAGCAGTGGTGAAAAGATGACCAAGCTCTTGTGAAGTCGTCTTCGCTTTCCCGTCTTCTATTGAGGTGGGCAGCTTCGATGGCAAACCCGCGGTTCTGAAGCCAAATTCGGACCTCCATGGTTCGAGCCGTGTCTTCCGCGCTATAAGGGCCGCTTCGTTATGGGCTTCCTCGTCAAGCCAGGGCACCGATCTGCGCGATTGAGATCACTACAATAGTAAGGCAGTCCCGTAGCCGTGTATATATTGTTTCACCGCGCTGGACAATCGAAGCGTGCTTGGTTTTACATGAACCATTGAAAGCTCAGATTTTGCATGGACCCTTTCTGTTTCGACGGTGCAGTAAAAATACTACCGTGCCGTGTCTTCGCCCAAAAGGATTAACTCAGTCTCATTTATGTTTCATACAGAGAGGCGACCTGACTCTTAAATGGGTGTATGTGTTTTGTCAGTGAGCGCGTAACACGCGTGAAATCAAAAGTTATTCATGGGAGGTGAAGTACCGCGTGTCACGACTCTCTGGCGATACGCCTCAATATCAACATCAGCGCATCAAAAATGGTATTTACAGTGCTTACTTCCTGTTTTCTCCAAAATATAAAGTTCAATGATTTGTTTTGGCTGCGAGACCATTGATCTTCAAAAAGGTATCGGAACAAGAGAAATAGCCAGTGGAGGTGAGAAGTGTAACGAAACTGTGATTATTTCTCATCTAAGTTGCGTAAGTGGCGTTCGTTCGTTTGGCTGTTTTGGTAATGAAAATCGAAACCCGAAGAGACTGGAAGATTGTACAGGAATCGAGTTTTGAAATCAGAAGTGCAAACCCAAGAAGAGTTAATAAACGGGCAGTGAAAACCGGAACTAAATTAAGAGATGCCTCTCGCTCGGGGGTGAGAAAACTAGCGAGGAATTTCTCAGTGGAACCTGGTATAAAACAAGTACGTGTTAAAAACTTGAAGCTGAACTTTCCTATCAAAGGATTCTCGGATAGTGCGCAAGCATTATTTGCAATTATCTGATGTAACAAACACATGACAATACTGGACGAAATCTGGCATCTCTTGATTGTATTAGACATTACTTTAGCCATGACTTAGCGACCGTGAGCTAACACCAGCCGACAGTAGCCTCGAAACCGAGTAGCCTCGGTTTCGAGGCTACTCCTTTACCGCCGTGAAAGAGATCGTCGAACGCCGTTTCCACAAAAGACCGCTTCTGAAAAGGAGATCGCTCTCTGTCGTGTGACAGCGCGTGGAACTCTTTTTCGAAAAAAGTCTTCTTGGAAAAACTTTTTAGTGTCCGTGTGACACAGGTATTAGGCTGCAAAACTAGTTCATGTAATAATGAGCCTAAGTAAAGCAATGCAATCTAACGTAAGGAGTGCTAACTACACCCAACTATTGGTGCGAACGTAGCTACTGCAAGAATTCGCGCTTGCTTCCTCAACATTGCACGCTTTGTATCGATAATAAATGAACATGTGCCATCCACTGGGCATAGTATGAGAGTAGAGAGGTATACAGACCACGACACTCGTCATCGTTCACAGCTCTGCACTATACCAGAAGGATCAACCCGCTTACTACATCGTTGAGCTCTTTGCGATTCAGGTGCACGCAATATTACTGCGATATTACATCTCGTACTGTGACACCTGTATACAGGACGCGTATTTTTCTATAGCGTGAAAGTTACTTTGAGTGCAGCTCCAAGCAGAGGCGTGGCTGTGTGCTAGAACACCTGCTTGCCACGCAGATGACCTGGGTTCGATTCTCACTCGGACCCAACATTTTTATTATTTATTTTATTTGCAGCTTTTTCGATTTTTCGGTCACGGACAAGATGATGATTTTTCGCTCACAACCAACGGCCCCGACGCCGAAGGAGGAATTTCTGCGATACGAGCTCTGTAACGCTATCGCGTTAAAACGTGCGATACCGAAAACTCACCACGAGCGGCACTGACTTACACTCCAGGTTTACACGCAAAGAAGTTCCCGCCGTAGCTCTACTGGAAAAGCAACGGAAACGTCAGCCGAAGGTTGTAGGTTCGTTCCCAACCGGCGCCAAGGCTGCCTTTTCATCTGTTCCATTTGTGCCACAGTTACTACACTACAGTGAAAGACTACAAGTAATGTCCCCAATACTTTCCTTGGACTCATAGTCTATTCGTTTTTTGGGGTTGTGCCTAACAAAGCAGCGAGCCCTTCATCAATTCTCCTTGTTTCGTTCAACTATACCCAACGTGTTTCAAGAAATGTGTCCGAAATTCCTCAGAATAGGCGAAATACGATATTTGCTCGCTAGCTTCTGCATTGCTTTGCTGTGGCGGCAGACATCTTAAGATGACTGAAGAGGGTAACTAGGGCTGCCCACTATGATTAAAAACCATGCTCTAAATAAAAATCGGTTGGGAAAAATGGGAGAATTGAAATTGCCCAGTAGCACTTCCACATTTCCAAAAAGCGTCAGCTGATTATTCTAAATGCGAACACTGTTGCGCGTTAATGACGTGGCCAAGACCACAGAGGCACACACGGAGCGCACACTATCAGCATTTTTATTGCGATAGCAATTATATGGACAGTCTGGGCTGGGTTTTGTCCGTCCCCGTCGCCGCCGCCGTCATCCACCGTATAAGTATGTATAATATATATAAAGCCCCAAAGAAAAATAATTCAGAAAAATGCTTCCGCGCTTCTCGCTCGGCAGCGCGTGGCATTAGCCACTACGCCACGAAACGCAGATTGCCGACGTAGCTAACGGCGAGCGTTATATACACACCCTTTACCGCTGGCCGGACTCACAGACGGCAGGCGTTTATATAAGCGTTTCTTCATTACCAGCGAGATGGCGCGAGGTGCGCGCTGAGCGCTGGGCTTGAAAGGTCGCCGCCCCACTCCTGCGAACGCCGATGCTCTTTGCCCTGCAGGGCGTGGTCGTCTTCGTGCGCTTATCTCAAGAAAGAAGGGGGGTGGGCGTGGGGTAGAGCGGGGGGTTGTACGTCTTGTGCTTTCCCCGCGATGTCCGCGCTGAGGTCACAGAGCGTACGAAGCGGCTCGCTGCAGCGGCCGCGTTTGCGAAAGGAGCGCGCTGTTCAAACAGAAATAAGTAACAACTGCGACGTTAGTTCGCGCTCGTCCTGTGTATACCTGTTCGTTCGTTTCGTGCGTCCTGCTTTATGTTTCAGCAGTGCGCTTCAAGTATCGAGCTGTGACGCATGATAGTTCGCGCTCGTCCTGTGTGCGTTCTTTTCGTGCGTCCTTTGCGCTCGAGCGACGCGCTGGCAATTTCGAGCTGCTGTCCGTTCTTCGCGTTACATTCCAATTGTTGCTATCGCATTCATTGCTTCGCCGTTGCGGCGAAACTGTGACTTTTATTAGGAGACTGACATGCCCTGATACACCTAGATACAGCACTACATTGTCTGGTGTAAGCCAGGCTTCTATCTCTATCCGACGAGGAAATCGCTTATCTGAGTGACACGACACGTGTGTATTGAGTGGTTCTTGTTGAGATGTACCTGCTGTCAAACGCAATGTAGTTCTGTATCTAGGTATATAAGACCACGTCAGTCTGCTAATAAAAATGTTGATAGTGTGCGCTCCGTGTGTATGTCTGTGCCCTTGTCTATGTCTTTAACGCGCAACAGTGTACGAGTAATGACAAACCAACAAGCCCAAGTAGATACCCTTCTAAATGCGAAGCATTTCTTTGCAAAACAAAGACACTTTGAGCGTTCCTTTCTGTCTAGCCACCTACGTAAAGGTGCTTTTGGTAGTCACCTTCTTAACTTGGATTATAATAAAATTGGCATAGGAGGGTATGAGTGTAGAACGAACACGACTACGAGGTCATGGCATGACTAGCATGACGTGTCTGTCGAGTACGTCATGAATACCACAACCGTGGTATGTGAGTATGCGCCACACGTGATTCCCAGTCTGTCATAACCTAGGAACAGCGAAAATATACAGTGAAAAATTTTATAACAAACTTGCGTGGACTAAACAACAGAAAGACATACGGTTTGTTCCAGTTGTCCAGATTTTATTCCAACAGAAGAATGTTGACAGCTGTGCTGCAAAGACCCTCCACCAGCAACCACGCGGTACAGATCGTAAATAAATATTTTACATCAACAGTTGCCTGACGTCAGTTGTTGTGGTGGCGCTCATCTAACGTCAGTTGTAGTTGCAGTGTGTATTATGCGCTTTATAACAATGTATAAAACATTACATATGTGCTCCTATGACTCGGCAAGCTGTAGTCCTAGCATTGCTTCTCCTCGAGCGAATAGCCTAGTGAACGCTGCTTCCACATCTTTCGATAAATATGACGTCTGTGCTGTAGCGCGAGTGCCCACGTTACGTCGGACCATTGCTTACCCTCTACGAGCCAGTGCAGTTGACGTCCCTGTAAGCCAACGATATGCACACACATAGGCGTGCGCAGAGTTCCGCATTAGGGGGGGGGGGGGCAAGTTTCGTCACAGCGTCCCCCCACCCTACTAAGTCAATGTATGAGGCAGATTTTGCGCCCCCCCCCCCTCTTAGGTGACTAGAAGGGTCCCTGTACGGGGCAGATTTTGCGGCCCCATTCTTAAATGATTGGAAGGGGGCGCCCCCCCTGCCCCCCCCCCCCCCCCTGTGCGCACGCCTATGTGCACACAACTAGTTTATACGAAGACCGTGATCCACCCCCTGGTACTTGACTCATACCCAAAGAGACTCGACACAGCCAACTACTTGCTGACTGGTTCGCATGTATCAATGCCCACGGTGCATGGGATCCGTCGGAATTTTTTGTGCAGTGATGAAATTCCGCCCAAATTCTGCCGTCGAAGGCGTAACTGAAACGCCCAACAGCACAAGCACCCTGCTGTACAGGGTCGTCGAAGTGCTTGCTGCCATACTTACGTTATAAACTCAAGAGGTATTCTTTGGAATTATCGCACGGTACTCAATAATAGTCTATGACCATGCACGTCACACCTAATGTTCATGAGCCAGCAACTGGCCAAAGAAAAATACATGTCTACGCGTTCAAAAATCCACTGGTGCCTTCAAGGATACTAAATGAATACTTGAATGTCACAACCACCACTTTCTTGTTTAGCACAACGCAGGTGACGAAGCAGATTTGACAACTAAGACACGAGCAGAAGTAAGCTGAGGGAGGCGTGGGTGCTCTGGTTGACCAGAAACGCAGGGATATCGACAGCATTAGTTAATCCATGAAGACCACAGTGAGTATACGTGAAATGTGTTACCTGACCATGGCGACAGTAGTGTTTCGAATGTTTGCGAGCAGCCGAACTGCCTGGCGCAGGCCAGCGCTGCCAAGCGACGCCTGAGCCCTCTCGTGGAAGAGCTCCCGGCGAAATCGGCTTTCGGTGATCGCATAGCAGTCGATGGGTCTGTTTGCCTGTGCCAAAGCTGCGCTTCCGTACGATGCTAGGCCACCGTCAGGCGACGCTATCACAATGTACTGCTGCGCGAACCACCAGCCCAGCGTGTAGAGCAGGTCTTCGTTACTGGGTAGGAAGCAGAGTGTAAGACAAATACTTTTGCAATACTACGGCCGTGATGATAACCTTTATGATTATTTATTCATTTAGTATTTTGACTATACATAGCTTGACATTATTGTCATACCGTTGGAACTAAAAGCGTACACAAACGCCTGACTTAGATCCTAGCACCATAGTTACGCTCGAACTACAGCCAGTAGTGAAGCCAGAAGTGAAGTAGCTGTAGCAAAATTACGATATAGGATGAAAGGCATATGCAGCAACTAGCCTGCAATAGCGCATCGAACACAATAATTTATAAACACAGGTAATGAACCAGATCGTCGCACCACATGTGAAACTATGAACGCAATATTTAATCAAGAGCGCCACATTTACAGAAACAAGCAGTAATATTAAACTAATAATATATGACACTCCTATATCAGCAGAATACGAAGTCAAGAATGTTACATATACTTTAATAGCGAGTAAACAGCTACAAAAGATAAAAACATTCTAGAGTCAATTTGTGATCGCCTTCTGAATGCAAGAAGAGGTGTAGTTTGCTCAATGGTGTAAATTAATGATCAATGAATATTTAGTATATCGGGGACTATCCATTGCAACACCTAAATGCCGTAATATGTTCTCGTTCGTGTTTTAAACATGCTCTCATTCTAAAAAAAAATATGTAGTTGCGCGAGTGTATGTAGAAAAAACTTATCACAATCTGCTTGCACGAAACAAACTGACAAAGTCCGAGTTTGTTAAACGAAATTTCCTTGGTTTTCAACCAAGCGTCCTCGCCTATCATCATGCGTGTCAGTAACGCTAAGCGCTGAGAGAGCTTGTACATGCTCAAATAAGAGGAGAAGCAGCGAAAGAAATGCAGGCGCAAGATTTAAAAATGAGCACTAACGATGTTCGTCATCCGGTGGATATCATGTTCCTTGCAGGCTCCTCTACGGTACTCTGCTCTTTATTTATTTGGCCATGTGTTTCCCCCATTCCAGAGACAGTGTATACTAAACTGCGTAGGGGTGTTTCCACGAGAGATCGAACATGCCTGTCCGGTCGCAATATTTGTTTTGCCTGGGTTTTTTATATGTTATGTGGGCACATTTAAAGTGCACGAAACCGAAAATTTCATTTCCAAGGAACACTCCCAACGCGCCAAAAAAGATATTTGTAGGTGGCGGCGCGGGCCTCCTATTTTTGCTCACTGCAATGTCTTCGAATTTCACGGCCGAATTTAGCGCGAACTATAAAGATGTGTCGAAATTTTTTTTGCTGATTTTAATACGCGTTACTGTGAATTACATCCATGCTTTTTTTTATGCTGTCCTCAAAAAGAAGAAATTGTGAAAAAATGGCAAACACGGCCGAAATCAAAAAAGGGTCCTAAGTTTGAGGCGCCTTGGCGCCTTTGCTATTACAAGCAGAAACTTGAAAACAATGTCAAATATAGAAAAGCGCCTTTGCAACATTTATACTGAAGGTCATTTTCCTACAGGCAGCGCAAATAGTTAAAGAAGCGAGTTTTTTTCAAAAAGTACATTTTCAAAAAATAAAATAAAAAAAACTCCGGTGTCAATTTTGACGACAATTTTTTTTATCGAAGAGCGCTTATGTCAGTGAACACACGGTTTAATATCATATGTCTTAATTTGCTTTGTTTACGAGATATAACTGGCCAAAATGACCCTTGCTGTGTGTGCTCACTTCAGTGCGACTGATGGTTGTTATTAGCTTGCATTGTGCGTAAATCTCAGTTTTAATTATTCTGCTGCAGCAAAACCGTGTTCTGGTGGCTTTTCGTCAAGAAAAATGTGTTCTCAGGTTTTATTTGTGTCTAGCATGTGCAAATGGGCTGCTACCGCCCTCTAAATGGCTAACGTGTAAACTGTTTGCAGCCTACAAACCTCGCCTACAATCATCCGAGGAAAGATGGAAGCGCCTGTTCGAGATATCAATCCTTTCCTTCTTCCTCAAGAAATGCCTGGTCTATCTCATCGCGGTTAGATGTAGACAGCTTTTCCTTGAGGAACGTAAGCAAATGCAAGCAGAATTCGCAGGTGTTGCGAAGATCCTCAGGCTATGACAAAGGCTTCTGGAGTAGGCAACAACACAAAGAGCAAAGAAAGAAAATTTGCGCAATGAAATTTTCCTCAGAAATCATCTTTTTGTGAACGCGTTAATATCGGCCCAGAATAATAGACCTAGCCATGGGCCGCGGGCATGGCATGTAGTGACAGCTAGACCTAGAGCAAGTCGAACGTTTATAGTGAACGGTGTGCCGCACAAATTATCTCACTCTGCGCAGCTGTCATGACTGCTTTTCCAGAACTGCTCACGGTTTAACATTTTATGACTAAGGTGTTTTTAAGTGCTTTGGGCTGTAATAATTATGTTGTATGCCACACTCATTGTCAGAACTAAGGGTAATGTCCGTCTGGCGCCACCAATGACCTCTGCTTCCTCGACGTGGGAAAGCCACTTTAGTAAAGTGGCAACAAAACATCATCAATTGGGCGGCTTCGGCCACTCATTGCTTATCTCATGCCGCACCGCACGTTTTCTGGCTGTTGATACGCTGAGGTAAGCTCGACATGATACAGGAAGACGTTTAGCTGCGACGCCGAAAACATGTGATAGCGGGAAGTAATAAACGCTCGGAATGATTGAGCTAACTTTTTACAAATGTTGTTTAGGCACAGTGTGCGTCGATTGCGGAAGATTGTTAGAGCGTACAATGCACATAATTGAGGGAAGCAAGCAGGCAGTGAGAACAACTGACTGCATAACCTTTCGCGCCTGCTGATTGTGGCCTTTAGTTACGATTAAGTTGGCCTTCGCTGCATAGAGATGCTTTATTCTGTTGCAAGGAGAGTTTTGACAAAGTTACCTAACCCATGTGTTCGTGGTGTCTCGTGGCTTCTGATTAGCGAATACTTGGCGGGGTAAGTTTTAAGTTATAAGCTGCGAACTGCGTACGCGTTAGGCCTTTAGAGAGCGGCAGCAGCCCACCCCCGCACATGCTAGACACAATTAAAGTTTGAGAATACATGTTTCTTGACCGACAAGAACACCAGGCAAAGTTTTACTGCAGGAAATATTAAAACAGATTTACTGTGCGATGCCAGCTGATGACAGCTATCATCCACTGAAGTGAGCGCACACAGCAAGGGTAATTTTGGGCCCGTTAAATCTCAAAAATCATGGACACAGTAATGCTATTAAAACCAACAAAAAATTTTCGACACATCATTTATAGTTCGCGTTAAATTCGGCCGTGAAATCCGAAAAACATGGCAGTGAACAAAAACAGGAGGTCCGCGCCGCCACCTTGAATAATTTGGCACGCTGGGAGCGTTTCTTGGAAATAAAATTTTCAGTTCCGTGCACTTTTGAATGTGCCCACATAAATATAAAAACCCAGGCAAAACAAAAATTCGACCGGACAGTATGTCGATCTCTCGCGGAATCACCCTTTAGAAGGCGGCAGCAGCCCACTTTCGCACACGCTAGAAGCAAATAAAACTGAGAACAACATTTTCTTGACGAAAAGCCCCACAGCAAGATTTTTGCTGCAGCAGATAATTAAAACTGTGATTTACGCACAATGCAAGCTGATCACAACCATCATCACACTGAAGTGAGCACACACTGCAAGGGTCATTTTCGCCAGTTATATCTCGTAAACAAAGCAAATGAGCATATGATATTAAAACGTGTGTTCACTGACATAAGCGATCTTGATAAAATTGTCGTGAAAATCGAGACCGGCGTTTTCTTTTTATTTTATTTTTTTGAAATGTACCTTTTTTGAAAAAAACTCGCTTCTTTACTATTTTTTTCTTTTTTTGCACTGCCTGTTGGACATGGTCTTCCGTATAAATCTTGCAAAGGCACTTTTCTATATTTGACATTGTTTGCAAGTTTCTGTTTGTATAGCAAAGGCGCCAAGGCGCCTCAAACTTAGGACCCTTTTTGATTTCGGCCTTGTTTGCCATTTTTCCCATTTTCATCTTTTTGCGGACAGCATAAAAAAGCATGGATGTATTCACAGTAATGCGTATTAAAACCAGCAAAAGAAAATTTCGACACATCATTTATAGTTCGCGCTAAATTCGGCCGTGAAATCCGAAAACATTGCAGTGAGCAAAAACAAGAGGCCGCACCACCACCTTCAAATATTTTTTGGCGCGCTGGGAGCGTTTCTTGGAAATAAAATATTCGGTTCTGTGCACTTTGAATGTGCCCACATAACATATAAACAACCCAGGCAAAACAAAAATTGCGACCGGACAGGCATGTTCGATCTCTCGTCGAATCATCCGTAGATCTCGGAAACCATGTAATCCAAGGTAATTATTTGCTGACACTATGCTGGCACTGGTGTCATACATGTGTATTCGCGCTGGCTTTAATTCGCTTTGAAATACGAGCCGATCCTGGGGACAGGTCATTGTCAAAGCCGTTCATGAAAATCTTGTCTCATTTCAGACGCTTATATGTAGGTCTAGCCATTGGATGGCTTCCTTGTTTCTCTCTCCTGATTTGGCGCCGGCGAATCGCTGAAGAGGAGTAGCATGAGGTCTACTTCATTCAGTTATTATGACTCGGAGTGAAATCAAAAGAACATCTGTTAGGTTAGCATGCACGACTCAGAATAGGAGGAAGCTCTTGCGTAATGGCGCCGCTATTATGTTGTCACGAGGTCGTGACATCGACTAAGGCAGCAGTCGGCGTGTCCGAGATGAAACTCTTTTTTGGCCGAACTTGTGGCCGGGAAACAGAAAGTCAAACTACAGCAATACACACTGCAGCGGCGAACAGAGCGTCGACCGTCGATAATCTGCTCTGCGGTAAAGCGCGTCGGCATTTATACATGCGACATCGAACATTCGAGCCTTATCGCTGGTGGCCGCGTTAGTTCGAGAGTAATCTCAACTGTTCGCGTTTGCGTGTTCAATCTAAAAGAAGATTCTAAGATAATCTCGAAGGTTCCCAGACATAGGGCGCGGCTTGCGCAAGGTGGCGGCTACGCGTGCAACATAGTAGTTACATAAAAAATGACAAAAAGAAGCGCGCGTGACAATATGCCCACAAATTGTGCGTGCAAGCCTATACACTCTATAAGGCAAAAGGGTGTTAAAAGGGTGTGTGGTTCGTCCTTTTGGGGACTAATGGGGCTGCCACAACCCATTAATCCCTTTAGGACTAACGGCACCGGGTCTAACAGTTAGTCCGCACAATAGACTAACATTTAGTCCTCACATTTACACCTTACCGGGCAACTGTTAGTCCCCACAGATCACCTCAATGGACTAACATTGGTCCTCACATTTACACCTTACCGGGCAACCGTTGACCTCGCAGTTGCACCTCGCAAGGACCAACGGTCGGTCCACTCAAACGCTCCATTCGGATGAACTTTTTATCCCAAGGATGATTTTCTACAGTTACTCTCCGCAAGACAATACTTTTTTCGCGTGTTTCCTTTCCGCGGTGACCAACAAATGCCGCGGAAAGAACACGCAAAGAATATTTAGTCATGCGTATGTCACTGCCTTTCGCATTCAATGCGACAACGAAGACAAAAGTGAGACAATGAAACGTTTTATTTTTCTATACATATGAAGTTTCTGCTTTCCTTCCATTGAATTCCTTACAAAATTTCCAATACAGGTTCAGCCGCGTTGTCATATCTCGTACGGTCCTTTCTGTTGAAGCTGCTCCACGGAAGCGATAGATGGCAGGCGTTGTTACGCGCCAGGGCACACAGCATTCTGCTCGTCGTGGGCAACGGCTGCATCCTGCAAAAGCACAAAAATATTGCAAATATTTAGTCACATGAACAGCGAGGGTGAAGACGCACGCACTGTGCAAATACGTGCAATGTGCACAAAAACACGTCTAAACATGGCACGCAAATAATTTCACCCCTGCGAAGCACAAAAATTTTGCAAATATTCTGCGACACGTCACAGAAGGGATGAAGACGCACGTACATGACAATATGTGCAAGGTGAAATCAGAATCAGAAAATCGTTTTATTTAGTTATCGAATCAATTACAAATTTGTGTATACAGAAGCAGGTCCCATAGTCAGAGACTGAATCGGGACCTCCTACAGTAGTGAATATAGAAACAATTAATTGGTGCAGCAAACAGTGGTGCAGAAAACAGGTAATAAAATACATCGCAGGTAAAAAGAAAAAAAGAGCTCTACTGAAGAAAATCATTAGCAGAAAGTAGCAACAAAACTGAAATTAGACAACATAAAAAATAGAGGTAATTCAACTCTCCTAAACAGTTTTCAGATAATTACCATGGTGAAAAATGTTAAAAAATAAACTACGAAAAAGAAACTAAACAGAGACATCTGATATCAGCAATGTAGGATGATGATGCGATGCTGCGTTAACATTAGGTTGTGAGAAGGCACGAAAGGGAGCGGGAGTAATAGAAGTGACCAAAACTATCCAGATTATGGAATGGATGAGAGGAAAGTTTTCATATCTTTTTTGAATATGCCGATTGATTCCGAGGTTTTTCTTCCTGAAGGTATAGTATTACAGAAATAGATTCCAGTGAAGTGGGCTGTTTGTTTGCCATAGTTAGCATTAACTATAGGTAAGATAAAATTGTGATTTTGTGCAAACCTTGTCAAGTTTGTATTCTCTGGACTTGATGGAGGGATTATAAACAAAGGAAGCTGATTTATTATTTGCTTGAAAAATAGTATTCCTAGATTATATTTGAAAGTGTTCTCGATTGTTAGGATGTTGTTGGCATGCAGGAGTGCTTTAGCATCACTGCGATAATGACTGTGGGTAAGTATTCTAATAGAGTGATTTTGCATAGTTTGAAGGGAGACGAGATGACTGCTGTAGGTATTGCCCCAAGATGTGATACAGTAATTAATATGAGAATGAGTAAAAGCGTAGTACAATGAAAGTAATGTGGGTTTGGAAAATATATCGCGGGATTTAATTAGAACACGTATGCCGTAAGCCATTTTTTTTCGCAGGTATGCAACATACGAATGAAATTTCAAATGACGGTCCAGTTTAATTTCCAAGAAGGTCGCCTCATCGTCTGCTTCAATTGCGAATTGATTTAGAAATATTGGCGGATATAATTATGTTCACGTTGGTGAGAGTGGAAAAAACGAATTTAGTTTTAGTGGGATTCATTTGTAATTTATTATGGATACACCAAGCAGCCAAGCCTGAAAGGTCATCATTTAGCTTCTGTGTCACAGATTGGAGGCATCAGTGTTAACAATTGTTGTGTCGTCTGCATACAGTAAGCATTCTGAACTGGTAAGGCAAGATGGCAAATCATTTATGTAAATAATGAAAAGAAGTGGGCCGAGAATACAACCTTGAGGTGCTCCTATATTTGTTACTTTAAGTATAGATTTATGACCTAACAGACTGACAACTTGGCTTCTATTGAGTAGGTAGTTTTTTATTAATAATAGTGCAGGACCAGTTACGCCTATTGCTTGAAGCTGCATAAAAAGAATGTGGTGGTTGATAGTGTCGAATGCTTAAATAAAAACACACGTCTAAAATATGGCATGTAAATAATTTCACCGTGATGTCATACGTCATCAAAGACGCATTTCAAGCCACACAGCGCAACAAACACTTCAAGTGCGGCGGCCGCAGCCATCACGCCGAGGCGCCGCCAACCACCGTGCCCCAACGAGCCGGCGAGTTTTTTGCGAGCGGCGTCGTACAACTCGAGCAAGCCCGTCAGCCGCAACGCGAAGCCGACGCCACGAAAGGCGCCAGGCTGCTAGCGAGCGAGCGAAGGGGACGCCGACGATAACGGCGTCCAATTTCCACCAAATTCTTCGAGCGCGCACTAGTAATGTGCAGCGAGCGAAAGCGCGGTCGACGCCTCGAACGGCGGCGAACTGCTTACGAGCGAGCGTCGAGGAAACCGAAGGTCACGGCGACCAATTTCCGCAGAGTTCCGAATCGCAGCTAATGTCGGCTAGCTGAAGCACCCGCCAACCCATGCCTTCGCATTTCAAGCACCCAGAGAGCTTCTGCCAGCTCCCTCCGAAACGACATGAGATACCTTAATACGGTCTCCCGACGAAAAATTGCAGAAAGCAGTCATTGCATGGGCAGAAGAGGTCGCCGCAGACAAGCGGCCAGCTCCAAAGCCATGAAATTTCTTTTAATAAAGTTGTATCCTCCTCAAGCGCGCGGCATACAATCGAGCTCGTTGCTACCGCACAGCGTTTCGGACGAGTCGCAAAACAGCGGCGAGGCCTCTGCCTAATATTGCTAATATCGCGAGCTTGCAGCTCATCACCACGGTGAATCATCGGTGAGCGAACATCCGGCAAGGCGACGACAACGGCGGCCAATATCCAGGCGGTCACAAAGCACAGGCGGGCTCACGCCCAAGCCGGCCCTCGCGGTACATTTCGTGCGCGCGATATACAACACGATTGAGTCCGTTACCGATAATCGCGATCAGTTTCGCGCACGCGATAGGTACGGCAGAATAAAAAGCGATCACTTACTTGTGAAAGAATCCAGCGCCGATTTGTGCCCCGAGTCAGATTGAAGTCCGATAGGCCTACAGTCTTCTCGGCCGCCATTCCTAGCCGGTGGCGACGCAGTGCCGTGACTGCACCGGAGATATACAGCGCGGCGTCGCGACGTGTCGAGAGCAGCTCCAGACTTCGTGGGTGTGGCGAAACGTAAAAGCAGCACGACACACTCATCCACGCATACGTCTGTATCAAAGGCAGCGCGCCGTAGGTCCTAGATCGGCGAACTCCGAGCGCGACTTAACCGGCAACACGCCAGCTCAAACACAAGATGGAAGACTGACCCGAGCGAGGAGGACGATTAGCTCCCTTGACAACGGTTTGCACACGGAACGTATCCATGCACACGGCCTGCATCTCCCGCGCCGTTCATCCCTTTGCAGACTAACTGAATTGCACACGGCACGCATCCCTCTCCGCTTGCTCCTACGACGGTCTAACCGTTCATCTGCGCGCCTATTGGGCTCCGTTACATTTCTCGGCAAGTGTACCTATTTCTACTGATACAGTTGACACTCGGTTGAACGAGGTCATGACTACGCTTGAATTGTTTCTTTAAATCGGGAAGTTCGTAAACTCGAGAGGGATTCTTCGGCTCCTCGACATCCAAAATTTTAGCGTAACGACATCCAAAAGCTACCACAGCGTTGCTCCTGCCGCGATTCCACGCCTGCGCGCGTAAAAAGTCCTCGAAAACTTTTTACACGTCTTGGACATGGCCTTCGGATATGGCCTTCGGCATAAAGCCTCCCACGTCTCCCGGACATAGGGAGCACCATGTCCGGCCGATGCAGGCCATAAATATGGTCACGTGAAGCTATGAAAGGTTGCCGATATGCAAAGACGCCGCCGCCCATAGCACCATCCGGTAAGAGCGCTACAAACTGTTATATAATAGAGCGTAAGCGTTTCTTTTCTTTAGATAACCATGTGACTCATAACTGAATGTAAAAGCGCTTGCGCGTCACTGCGAAGCTCGGGGTATGTATGTATGATGCGTTCATGTTTTACAGCAGAGCAGTTATAGTCGAGGTTTTGCCGTGTGTCGTAGATATATAATTATAATCATCATGAACCGGCACGCGCTCCCTTCGTCCTGGTATAGTGTACTAGAATATCTTGGGTAGTGGGCTCAGGGAGTCCCCGCGAGCGGCGCTTGTCACGTTGACCGCACAAGATGGCGCCACCAGAGCATGGGCTGTAAGAAACAGGTGGTACGCGCTGCATCACAGCTCTGAATCGTCGCTCCGTATTTCGATCCGTGCCCTGTAAATAGTTACCGCTGCCCATCGGAATTTTATGGCATACGTAGATGTGGTAGCGGGTAGCAAAATTGTCTAGCATGCAACATAGCGCTCGTGGAAATGCGGCTACTTCCGTGTACATTTCAGCTGCTTCGATCGCGATGCTGATATGCCCAAATTTAGCCCGGCGGCGTTGCGTCGCGTAAAGCGCGCACTACATTAAACAATCATTACCTTACGCAGGAAACGTTACCGAGATTTCCGAGCGGTCAACAGGGAACAGTCGATTTTTTAATCTAGCCCAGTTTGGTCTTGCAACATCGGAAATTACAATTTATTGAAGTGAAAATCACGGCGCTCCCATTTGTTTTATTTTTACATCGTTCCGTAAGTGATTGTCAAAAACGTGACAATTTATTTAAAGCTTCAACTACGTGAATGATTGTTCCAAGATCTGCAATTTTGTCCATTCGTGAAGTCAAGAGTCATAAAAAAATTTAAAAAAGGATTAGTTAAGGTACACCGTTTGTCTTTTCGAATAAACTACTAACCTGTTTCAAGGTTCGCTAAAGACAAACACCGGTCGATGCGACCTTGTATTGAGGTTCGAATTTGTTGGGTGCGTTGTGCTGTTGTCTGTTGAGCAATTTTGCAACAGATCCTGCTGCCCACAGAAGAAATGAAAGCGTTGGGCTGGAAAAAGCTGTCTGTGTGCTCTTAACATGACTAAATAAAAAAGAACAACTTTTGCGGAGATACCAATAGCTTATTCCAAATTATGCAGATGTTTGCAGTTCTCAAATGTACAGCATTAAATTGCGTTTAGACAGCACTCCTTCAAATTAAGTCACGAGACATAGGCCGGCCGGAACTAGAACTACGAGCACTTACTCAACTTTGCATGAAAGTTCTTCCTGCGTGCTTCCCGTGACTCATTAAAGCCTTTCACATAAAATAAAAGCCTTGTGAAGACGTAGAACTTGACAATGCTGGCTGTAAGCACTTAGAAGTGCTCACTGCATCCTACACCACATGAAATCTCAGAGTTACCCAACAACATAACTTCAACTATACGGTTGCTGCATAGCTTCTCCTGGCTGAAGAAAGTCGTGAACACGTTCTGCAACTTCCTTGCTGTTAAGAAAAGCACACGTGATGGATAAATCAACCCTCCTTTGTTTGTTTGCAGATGTTGGCAGTTCTCAAATGTACAGCATTAAATTGCGTTTAGACAGCACTCCTTCAAATTAAGTCACGAGACATAGGCCGGCCGGAACTAGAACTACGAGCACTTACTCAACTTTGCATGAAAGTTCTTCCTGCGTGCTTCCCGTGACTCATTAAAGCCTTTCACATAAAATAAAAGCCTTGTGAAGACGTAGAACTTGACAATGCTGGCTGTAAGCACTTAGAAGTGCTCACTGCATCCTACACCACATGAAATCTCAGAGTTACCCAACAACATAACTTCAACTATACG